>NC_051432.1:25216064-25219658 GCF_001649575.2 Kryptolebias marmoratus
GATCAGCCCTAGAGATTTCAAGGTCAAAGGTCAAGGTCACATGGTAAAGAAGGCTTTATGACTGTAACCATGTACAGTAAGAAGGCCAAACCTTACAGCTGGACACTTCATGGGTCAGGGATCAGCTCTATGGGCTTTAAGATGACATTTTTTAAGCTATTTTCAGCTTTTTTCTTTTTGTTGTTTCTGCTTCTTTCAGCTAATTTTGGCTTTGTTCTTCTCATTTTCAGCTACTTTCAACTAACTTCAGCTTTTTGAACTAATTTCTGCTTCTTTCAGCTTTTGTTCTTCTATCCTATGCAAATCTTCTTCAAATTAGCTGCTGTTTCACTTTTTGCGTTTTCATTAAACTTCAGCTGTTCAGCATATCTTCAGCCGCTTTCAGCAAAATCATTCAGCAAAAAAAGCATTCACACTGCATTTTCGCAGGAAATGCAACTTCTCTAGTTTAAATTAATTATCTATTTAGGAGCAAGAGAAAATTTATGCTTGTATCAAATTCTGAGTCATGATTTTTTTAAAACTTTTTTTTTTGACAGTCTCTTGATTTCATTATAATTTTTTTTTAGATTTTGCTGCTAATACTGGCAATCGTGTTCAACTGGGTTTTCTGGCCTTCCTTTTGTCATATTTTTTTTTGTTTTTTATTAGCTTAGAACATTTACAATTCATTAACGCTGAGGTTCAAATCCCCATCCAAATCATTGCAGAGTTTGACCACTAGGGGGCGCTAAAACACAACAACCAAATATCTTCTAAATAAAATACTGACTGATGTTTTTGGTCCGTTCATTGGCATATTTTCCAACAAAAAGTGCTAAACGGTTTATCATCTATTGATAGACTTTTACTAATTATGTCATTCTAAGAAAAATAGCTGGCTTTTATTTTGAGAAGGTGCACTTTGTGAAGTAAACTAACCTTCTTAATTATAAGCAAATAAGCAACAAAATAATGGTTTATGATTCTACAGGCGAGTCTTCAGATAAATGGGATGGGGGGAAATGTTGTGGGGAACATGCGTCAAAGGGCTCGGACCCGATGATATCTGCTTGTGGTTGTAGTTTATTTGTTTCTGGAAGGTAAGAATTGACCTAAAGGACACAATAGTGAGTAACCTATCACTGTGGCACAGATATGTTTTGATTTCTGAACTAATACAGCATAATACTCTGTTACGAAATGCAATGCCACGTTCTTTAAGGTGCAGGCTCTGGTAGTTTAAACAATCGATAGCAACAAGTTTGTTCTTTTACTCAGATATTTATGGTCTGTTGCCATGCTGGCAGTAACTAAAGACACCACGTAGTGCCTCGCAAGATGGAGGCACGAATTCTCGCCTCATTAGCAGAAACTGCGCTATGGTTGACCACTCCAGTGTTGTTTTATTTCAGCATCAAGTCTTTACTGTTCCACATGATTGGTCAGTACTTGCTCAAATATCCTGAAATTATGGAAAAGTGCAGCTCCACGTGTTTCGTGATGATTTTCTGGTGCGTCACTGTGCGTCTCGGGAACATCCCTGCAGTCGTGGGGTTGACTGAAGTTGTAGCTGACACTGCTGGCAGAAATCACAGGACGGTACATGCCTGTATGTGTCATGAGGAATGTAACATTTAGGTGGAAAAAATGGGCCATTCTCAGGAGAACACACATGAGTAACAGTGGGAATTCACATGCCATTTATATGAGACTTCCTGCTTCTTTAAATTTAAGTCTAATTTCAGTGAACACGGGGCGTCTTTGGGTCCTAGAAGGAGATACCTGGTTATGTATTTGCTGCAGTGTTTTTAAGATTTACTTGATGTGGATTGTTTAAATTTTGGTATGGTGCAAACAAATTATAAAACGTTAAAATTTTAAAGAATCACTTCAAAGTCTGTGCAAATAAGGAACACAATGCCACATTTATGCATCAAACGGGTGAACTCGGATCACAGACAGTTAGCTGTAATTATAGCTGCTCATCCAACGCCTGTCTAAACACCGGCAACGGCTGTGATGAATTAAAGGCTTAGCAGCTCTTGACAGAATCCATATCGCCCTCCGGCTTCCATGCCTGAGTTTTAAACTAAAATCATCTTATGCTGAGAAACTGAGTTGCAGCCATTTTGGTAAAAGTAACATTGTGCACCTTATCAGGAAGTCCCGCTCAGAGTTTGTGTCGTGAATGACTCGCAGCTACCACCAAACCAAACGTGACCTCAAGATCTGTAAAACTGACTAAATTACAGCCATTTTTGGGTTCTCCAATATCAGTTACCGTGGCGACCATCCTGAATTGGGTTGGCTCCAAAAGGTTGTCCAGTTGTAGATACATCCAATAATAATTTTTGAAAGTTTCACTAAAGTTTGTCCAGTGATTCACGAGATATTTTACTAACACAGATATGTTTTATGGTAAAATTTAAACAAAAATCGTGTAAAATCTGTTAGAGCTCAAAATATGTGTTGGGGATAAGATCAGTTGGCTGTGGCGGCCATCTTGAATTGAGTTGGCGTCATTAGTTAAAGAGTTGTTGATGTAAATACAGTGTTTACTTTCTGAAAGTTTCATTAGAATTTCTCTATTGTTCATGAGATATTTTGCTAACAGACAGGCAAAAACATCATTTTATGTCTTTTCCTCTCAGCGACAGTGATAATCATCAAATATCATCATTTTAAATAACATGTATTCATTGTTTTCTTCTTTAAGGTGTGGCTCGCATTTATGCATTATTTTACGTTACTTAAGGTTGGAGGTTTTGGGTTGTTTTTATTGAAAAGTTGGAATATCTATAGTGTTTATGTTTATGTTTATTCTTTATAAGTGTTCAAAATAATATGAACCACAGTATTTAAAATATTATATTTCAAAATTACTATCAGTTTCTTTATTTGTTTGTTTTATTGGTATTTATTTCCCATTATTTGTGAGTAAATAGGAATGAGTCAAAAAAGTTATAGATTCATGTTAAGACTAATGTTGAGCTTTTTTTCTTTTTGACTTGAAAGTATTAAAGCAGTCCAAACTGAATAACATCATTCTGTCTGCAGGGCGGCCGTTTTCACGGACTGACGATGGGATTCCCTCCTCTTCCTCAGCGTTCTTCAGCCAGACGCTCCTTCGGGCGCTCCAAACGTCTCAGCATGGCTCGCTCGCTGGACGACTTGGAGGTGAGGAACGTTCTCATGCACCCGTCGTCGTGCCCGGGAACCTCCGTGAACGCTGTGTGGTTTGTCACATTTGTATGAGGGGCCGTTTAGGACAAAATGTACGTTTTGTCTCTCACACACTACAAAAAACTCACGCAAACTCAAAAAATATTCACGCACTACAAAAAAAACCCTCACGCACACTCAAAAAATATTCAAATTGTGTATACACACTACTAAAATGCCACACACGCATACAAATTTTATCTTTCTCGCACACATACACTGTACCGACAACTCGCGCACACACACAAATGTTACCTTTCTGGCACACACATACTGTCCCGACTACTCGCACACACACACAAATGTTAACTTTCTCGCACACACACGCTGTCCCGACGACTTGCACACACACACTAATGTTACCTTTCTCGCACACACATACTGTCCCGA
>NC_051432.1:25222147-25260922 GCF_001649575.2 Kryptolebias marmoratus
GTAGTCGGGACAGTGTGTGTGTGCCAGAAAGGTAACATTTGTGTGTGTGTGCGAGTTGTCGGTACAGTGTAAGTGTGCGAGAAAGATAAAATTTGTATGCGTGTGTGGCATTTTAGTAGTGTGTATACACAATTTGAATATTTTTTGAGTGTGCGTGAGGGTTTTTTTTGAGTGTGCATGAATATTTTTTGAGTTTGCGTGAGTTTTTTGTAGTGTGTGAGAGACAAAACGTACATTTTGTCCTAAACGGCCCCTCATACATTCGAGCCACACGTGCGTCCCTAATAAGAGCAGCCCCCACACAGCTTACGTCCTCACATGACATGTGGCAACACGTACACAACCGTTTGCAGAGCCGGGCCACTTTTCTTTACAGAGGACCATGTGAACGGGCTCCCCTCTGTCTTACATAACATCGTGGGTTTCAAAGATTCACACCCAGTTTCTCCTGATATCAGCAGCTAATTTGTGAATATTTGACTGCTTTTTAAAGACATATATTTGTAGCTTCTGTTTGTCAACAAATGTCTGCTGTTCTGTCTGAACACAACAATACACACCTGGTGTATTCAGAAATACTTAATGTTAGATTTCTCTGGACATATTTGATTATTAGTGTGAACTCTGAGTCACATAGTTTTCAGGGATTCAACCACTTTCACAAACTTTGTGCTGTTTTAACTAAACTTTTGATTGTTTTAACCTTTATAACGTTTAATATATTTAACTTTATTTAAAGTTAGCTTCCCCTCAGAAAGATGTTAATTCCTTCAAAAACATTGTTCTCTTTCAAACCTGCTTTAGTATCTTGTGCTACTTTTATTTTCCATGTTTTTGCCGTTTTTTAATTTTTAGCTGCTTTTCTGCTACTTTTAGCTTTTATTTCTTCTACGATTAGATTAAAATGCTGATTTGTTTCTTTTAGCTTTTAGCTACGGTTTTGAAAATTTTAGTCCCGGTTTTGTTCATTTTATCATCTACTTGGCTAAATTTCACATTCGTTTTGTTAATTTTAGTTGCTTATTTTACCTGCTGTTTTGCTACCTTTAGCTCTTGTTTTACTTATTTGAGCTTAAACATTTATCTGTTTTCTGCTAAGTTTTACTTTAACATCTTGTTTTGGTAGTTTTAGCTACTGTCCTGCTGATTTTAGGGTATAGCAATTAACAAGTTTTAGCTTTTAACAGTTCAGTTTTGGCTTTTTTTAACAAATTTAATCAGCATTTACACTACATTGTCACAGATGATATAATTTCTTTAGCTGTATTCATTTTCATCTGAGAACATTAGGAGCAGAGGAAAATGGTCACGGGCCACTTGTTCCTCGTGTGTTCAGAACTCAAAAACAGGTCCAGACTTACATTTAAGGTTCTTGGGTTTGGGTTGTTGTGGGTTCCTGTACGTCTTTATTAGAAGTAGTTTATATTAGGACCGTTTCTTCCGTAACAGCTCAACTGTTACACAAATTATCCTTTTGTTCTTCTTTTAGGTAGGAGAAATGACGTGGGGTCGAGTCATTTGAGAGCCATGAGTTTTGCTTCACAATCTGCCTATTTAGTTCTGCTTTCCAGCTTTTATAAAGAGAATAATTAAAGTGGCCTTTTTGGACAGAAAGATACGGTTCATTTTATGGAATGTAACTTAAGATTTTTATTTTTTCGTCGTTGATTTTGCTGTTCTATAAAAACAGTGACAAAAATGAGCACAACACGATACCTTCAGTGTAAACTTAATGAATATTATGGTGTGTTTTTGTCATCATGGCTTGTCTGTTTGTGTGTGTGTGTGTTTATTAAGACCAAAGGAGAGTCACAAACACAATTCACAAGAGTAGCTGTGGCTCTGAGATAACCATCAGATGAAAGTTAAATACTTCCGCTGTTTAGCCGTGACCGGAGGACCCTGGGAGCAGATAAGCCAAACTCTCACTGTTGCTTCAGTCGTGATGGGTTTTTTTTTTTTTTTCTTTGCATTTTTGCCATTCCCCATTTACTTGACTGCAACAGGAAGTATAAGGAGAAGGGGGAGGGGGTCAAATTGTTCTTACGTAACATTGCAGCTGATGTTTTTAGTTTTCATTACATAAGTTAGAGTGAACCTTCTAATCCAACAGAAACAGGAGCTGATCAGAACTGCATTATTCACCTTTTTTGTTGCTTTGAATATTTCACTCCAGGTAAACGCAGTTACTGATGTGTGACATTCAGTGTTTTTAACTTGCGTTGTGTTCATCAGAAGTTTCCAAATGTGCAGATTCATTATCTGCTCCAAATGGATCAACACCTTCCTCCTGACTCTAACTCTGCTCATAGAACAGGTTTCATTCTGCGGGGCTGTATTTCTGCTCGTTCCATGTTGTGTGGTGGGGGGGTGTGGACCGTGAGGTGTTTTCCTGCTGCTTCATGATGTTGTGAAAGCCACAACATTGTGCTGCTCAAGGAAGGAGGCTCTGCGGTATGATGGTGAAGTCACGTATGTTGCTGCATAAACGTAAACAATCCGCCATCGCAGTGACAGCCGGCCTCACCTTAAACAACCGGAGCAAAGAAATCAGAACTTTTTACCTTATTGACAGTTAATAAACTAATCACAAGTCCTTGTTTGTGACTATGAAAGCCAGCTACACAGGGAGGAATATTGTCAAATTATTGTCCAGAGGCATCACAAAATATGGTTCTCACTGTGGATTTGATGGAGCAGCTCCATAGTAGCTACTTTATGGACAAACTCAATGTAGCCTCTCATAAAAATCACAGAAGAAAAACTGTATGTATGTATAAATGTGTGTGTGTGTGTGTGTGTGTGTGTGTGTGTGTGTGTGTGTGGTAAGACATAAGCTTAAAGAGAAATAAATCACTGAAATCCAATCAAATGGTGTTGGTTGGGAAAGTTTCTAACTGAGTAAAATGACAAAAAACCCTAAATGGCTACAATAAGAACTATTAGAAATCTCTGAAATGCTAACAAAAGAGGAGCATCATTTTCTCTTTAATTAGTTTCTTTATCTTTAAAAACACTGCACCATCCTCGAGGCTCCATCTTTTAAAATGATGCTTATTAACTGGATATTATTTAAAATAAGAAGTCAGTAAGCAGTTTGTGTAAACTTGTACAACTTCAGCTTTTTAAAGTCTTTTTGTTTTACTGTTTTACTAATTTAAAGAAAGACGCTACAATACAACATGATAAAGACTAATTAGTTGGACTCTGTTGTTGAATGTTGTTGTTTGGATGAACCAAATGTTCACCTTTCCTTTTTCTCAGCCTCGAGGCATCTTCAACTGAGATCAAGGAAAAGAACCTAAAGAAAGCTGATAGGAGGTGATGTTTTTGGACTCCTGGATCAGTCTGCACACATCAGGAGATTCCTGTGTTGATCTGACAGAATAAGGGCCTCTGGTAATGTTGGAACTAGCTTCTGTGTTGGGCAGTGCTGAGGAGTGAGGCTGTTTCTGCGCTCCAGCAGAGCTCCAGCAGAGGCTGACATGATGGTGTTGTCACACTGTCGTGTGAGGAGAAAAACACTGCTATTATTCAGCCATTATTGCACTTCTCTAACCACAGCAGCTGGACAAAAATAGAAATGTCCTTCACTCCACACTGCTGCATCCAACCTCGACTCAAGACGGTCATGATAGAAGTAAGTTCACCTCCTTATATTCTTTAGATTTACATATCAGGACATAACAAACCCAAACAAATCTGGTTCTTTTGAGGTCTTAAAGTTAGGTAAAAACATCATATGAACCACAACACATACAGTGTTACAGTTATTAGTGTCATTAATTTAGTAAAAATAAGTTAAACCACCTTTAGAAGCAACAACTTGAAGTTAATATCATATTAATGATGACTTCAGTTTTTTGCTTCTCTAGACACATTTTGCCCCAACCTTTTTTTACAACAACACTGCCTTCGTTGTAGTTTTCAGACGTGTTTATTTACAGCTGAATGACGGAGATCAAAACTATGACTTTGTGTGTGTGTGTGTGCGTGTGTGCTGAAGCCTTTAGTTATTATAGACTAAAAGTAGAAATGTATGAAGCCAACAGTTCCAACTCGGATATATGACCATCAAGCTTTTTCTCCAGTGAAACTGAGATGTTGTTGTTTTTTTTTTACATTGCCCCAAAGTCAGGACCAGCTGGTAAAAAAAAATACAATCAAAGCATAAATTCACATTTATTTCTCTACATGATTTTAACAACATGAGCTTGACCTCACCCCCATGTTTTGTTTTAAATAAATTTTACAAATAGAAAAACACCAAAGGTTAACTCACATGGGCTAATTATATTAGCATGAGGGGTGTGGGTCAGAATGTCTGTGTATTTGTAATTAAAATGAAAATTTAGTTAAAACAATCAAAACAAGCCTTTCATATTTAACCAATATAAGTATTGCAAATGAAATAATTATTATTATCATCCCTGCTTTACTTATTACGTCCATGTTTGCCCAAACCACCGCTGGGAATCTGACGCAACATTCGAAGAAAACTTGTGACACGACGTGTTCAAGTGAAGGAAAAACCACTCAAACGGTCCTGGAACAAAACGTCATGACGTCATACACAAATTATACAGAACATACTTTTTATCATGATAAAAATTAGGAAGTGATTTTTGTCTAGATTGTAAGTTTGAAGTTTTGAACGAGTTTAACAGAGTAGATGTCCCAGAGCCCGCCGGCTCTATTCAAGCTTTTTCTTCCGGTTGTTAGGGCTGTTTCTTCTGCTGCACATCCAGTAATGTACGCAGACAGAAAGAGCTTTGTGTCGTGAAATGGGGGAGGAAAGAGGGATCGGTTTGTGTGGATGTGTGTGTGCTGCTGGTGGTGGTGGTGGGGGGTAATTGGGTTCTAAGTGTTAGCCCACGCTTCTAATGAGCTCTGATGAGCAACAAGCTGACATTCAACTCATTAGTGAGGCCTCAAACACAAAAGTACATAAAGCACATAGACACACTGCGCCCGTACAAGCAGCTCAGATACACACACTCATGCACACGCACACACACAGCTTACAGTCATCTTGTTAGTTGTGCTATTTGAGCGTCTCCAGGAAGTTTCAGACGTCATGTTGCAGCTGAAATGTGTTCCTATCCTTCAGTACGTGTTACTGAAGACTGAAGAGGAGCTTCACTTGAGATCATTTACACAAAACCAACAACAACTCTGCAGGACGGAAATGTTTTAACACTGCAGGCACCTTTTGTTTTCAAAATTTAACTTTCATCGTGAAAGTTAAAGATGCTCTTTGCAAAGTCATGAAGACTGGTCAAAAACAAAATCCACACTTTATTTTTCTCATATTACAAAATAACTCATTTAAAGCAGAATCCTTAGGCACAAAGACACAATTTGTTTCTATTTCTTTAGTTAAAGCAACAAAAAAAATAACAATTATAGCACAGTTTGACACAAATAGTCGTACTTTAGTACCATCAACGTGATCCCTAAGGAGGTGAGTTTATAGATAAACGTACAGTAGATGATCAGCCAGAGGGATTCTTTTTCTTTCTTTACAAATGTAACTTGTATATCTTATTATATCTTGTTAATCTGCTGTAGACGTTTTTTTAGGCCTGAAACTTCTCTTGTTCTCACATTGTGTTTTTATGTTTTGGTACAAAAACTGGACTGAAAAAGAGTGAAAAAGCAGCTAAAGTTAAAAAAATTGCAAAGTCTGGAAAATACTGATCAAGACCACTTCAAAAATAATTACAAGAAAGTCTGACTCTGTGGAGACAGTCTAAAATTCAAGTCTTTGGATTTTTTTTGAAGGAATGCATATCACCTGCTGCATGCCAGAGTTTTACTTCGAGATCATTTTACGTTGAGAAACGACAGCGTTGTAAAAAATAACGTCATCATGAGATGTCATGCTCAAAGTATGTGTTGTGAACGACTCTCGGCTACATCAAATCTTTGCACAATATCTGTGAATTCGACTGATTAAATCGCAGTTTCTGTTTTCTAAGAGCAGCTGGCTGTGGCGGCCATCTTGACTTGGATTGGCTCAGAACTTGTGTTGGGGGTTGGTTTCAGCTTCTACCACAACAGATTTTAGGTGAAACTTGCTGAGTTGTAGCCCTTTTTGTGTTTCTCAAGGTCAGTTGGCTGCGGCGGCCATCTTGAATCGGTTTTACTCCGAAAGTTAATCCGTTGTAGATGTGCATCCAGTGATTACTGTCCACGAATTTGGTTAAAATCCGTCAAGTGGCTTCTGAGAAATCTCGGGAACGCTGTAAAACCAGAACCAAAATGTCTTTCTTGATGTTTCTGTAGTTACATTTCTCTTTTTTGCTCATAATCACATCACAACAAATATGGCTGCCACTGAAAGCTTTCTGTCTATTAGTATTTTTTATATATATCTATGGTCTGTGTTGTTGAGTGGCACTTCATTTGCTGTCCCCCCCCCCCCCCCCCGAGTCAGGGCAGGAGGGGTGTGTGTGAGTCGGTGTTGGGGTGAGTACCTCCACTGTGTGTCAAGGCATGTTGAGGAATGCAGCTACTTCTGAACACGTAATCATTGCTCATATAACACCTCGAGTTGTCAGTCTCCGTCTTATAAGTGAAATGAGTCCCGAGGGCATCAATTTTCCCCGTTTTGCTTGTTTGAGCCCACGCTCCTCCCTCCCCGCTCCATTGTGAGTGTCAGTTTATTCTTCAGAAATGCGTGGGGCATACTAAGCAGATGACAGAGGAGCGCAGAGGGCAACACATTCAACTTGGTGCTAATTTTCTGTGTGGGTGTGTGGCTTAATGACGAGGGGTCTCCCTCCGCAGCCATGCCTACACACTCGCCTTGAGTGTGTGTGTGTGTGTGTGTGTGTGCGTCTGTCAGCCCGCAGCAGTGTGGGTGGAATAGAAATTACATGAGGGTGGGTGCAACAGAAAAGACAGAGGAGGGGGAAGAGCTGGGAGGGAGGGGAGACGATGGAGAGGGAAGAGGAAGAGGCGGAGGGATGAGAAAGAGCACGAGAGGGAAGGGAAATCTAGCGACGGCGACATTCTGTAGCCGTTTGGACGTTTGAAAGCCAGCAAGCCACTTGGTCTCTGCACTCACTCACTCACTCACACACACACACACACACACACTCACTCATTCAACAGTTGATGACAATGTCCACTGAAGGGAGCTGTCAGATGCAGTGCTGAGGATTACTTATCTTCATGGAGCAGCAAACTTTTAATGTGAATTCTGAAACGCCTGCTGATCCAGTGAGTAAACAAACTGTGTGTGTGGGGGGGAATTTATTCATGATGTGTGTGTGTGTGTGTTTAATGCAACCCTGTTTCATCTCATATAGCGCTCCCAGGCTGTGGTACACAATGTTAACCATTTAGGACCAAAGTAGATGCTGCAGGTTCACCTAAAATGATCCGATTCACTTTAAAACCCTCTTTATTGTCACTGATCATTTTTTCTTGTTTGAAAATAATTGAAGAAAACTTTTTCATTTTATTTTAAATGTTGTCTTTCTGTTTCTGTTCTTGGGGCGTTCCTGGTTCGTTTCAGTCATCTGATTAATAAAGTCGTTTATTTTAGTTCAAATAATTAAAAGCATTGAAACTTTAGCTGAGAGGCCCATCTTGGGAACGACAGATCATGTGACCCGTTTGAGCCAATCACTGAGCTGTTTTTGGCTCTTTTGATTTAAAGGATCACCTGTTGATTCTTTGCTTATTCCCTGTAATAAGTTGATTTATGAAGTCAGCATTCACACTCTTATTTAACAGTTCATAGTTTCTTTCATATGTATTTTTTAACACTGAATATTTAAGCATAATTTCAGCCATTTCAAAACGTTTAGCTCAGTCAGGACATTATAGCTGACTTAGTTTTTATACATTTTATTTAAAGAAAATAGTAACTTTATTTACATTTTTCCTCATAGAAATGCACAAATATCTATTTAAATCCTTGAAAAGCAGATTTTTACAATATCTTTTATAGCATACTTGCTTCATTTTTATCTTTTAGCTGCTGTTTAGCAAATTTTAGATTTTAGTTACGATTTTGTTTCTGTTCTGCTGGTTTTAGCTTTTAGCTAATGTTTTGTTAAATTAATTTTAGCTACGGATTTGCTGATATAGCTTTTATCTACCATTTTAGTTTTACATTTTAGCTACTATTTTGCCTAATTTTGCTTTTAACTGCTGTTCTACTGCTTTTAGCAGGAAGTGATTTGCTAATTATAGCTGTTCCGTTGGGTTTAACTTTAGTAGTTGTTGTTAATTTTAGCTTTTTTAAACTTATTTTAACTAATTTCAGCTTCAGCAAGTTTCAACAAAGTCATTCAGCATTCACTGCTTTTTTGCTTTTAATGCATATTCTTCTATTGGATTTAGCTTTGTGTGTGTTGTGGATAATAAAAACTTTAATTCATTATCCATACATCCATTTTCTTTACCTGCTTTTTCCTTTCCGGGTCGCTGGGAGCTGATGCTTGTCTGCAGCGGTCACTGTGCGAGAGGCGGGGGACACCCTGGACAGGTCACAGGTCCATCACAGGGACACATAGAGACATCCATTCACACCTAGGGACAATTTGGAGTTACCAGTGAACCTAAAATGCACGTTTTTGGCTCAAAGGAAACCCACATGTGCACAAGGAGAACATGCAAACTCCTCACGGAAAGGCCGCGAGGCGAACCTGTGACCTTCTTGCTTCTTGCTCTAACAACTCTTTTATTTAGCCCACTAAAAACATAATTGGATTATAAAAAATGTCACAATGGTACAAATCTTTAGATGACCTGGTTGGGACTAAATGTAGCTATATATAGTTCCGGTAAGCTACGTTTAAGCTGTACGTGTTCTGAGTGCGTTTCTGTTTAAATGGAGCTCTGAGTGAGCAGCAAAGGCCATTTTTATTCAACACTTTAGGGAGAAAACAGCAGCCTGCCAGCCTTTTGACACAGCACACACATTTAGAATAAGAACACATGCAGACACTGAAAGATAAGAAACCGCGCACAGATGTTTTCATCTCTGCGTGTTTATTTTCACTTTGAGACGATGTGTGTGTGTGTGTGTGTGTGTGTGTTTGCTCCCATGGAATATCACGAGGAACAACAGAGTGTTTTAGGGAAAGAAAATCAGATGATGAGACCGGATCAGCGCCGCTCCTGGACATGGAAGATCTCATGAGGCCACAAGTCACATTTCACTTAGCACCAATTTCAAAGAAACACAAGTGCTTTCTTTTTTTAACTTCATCAAATGTCAGATCGTACAGTTTCCCACAATGGAGCAAAGCCATGTGATAAAGTCATTCGCTGGGCTGCTTTTCTTTAAATAGAAAGACTTAGGTTAGCAAAGGGACCTTTTTATTTTGAAGCTGCAGCTTTTATTTTTATTTATTATTAGATTATTTGTTTTGGGCTGGAGATGAAGGTCTGCTTGGGACCTTTGTTCCTCTTTCCTTGTGTAGTTATTTTTTTTGTGTGGTCTGAGTCATCATGACTTTCAAGATTTTTTCCCTTCCTCGTCTGGAACAGCTGTAGCTCGTGGCCCTCGGTGTCCTAATCAGTGTGTAATTACAGCGGGTTGTAAAAGTATTTGTCCTCTTGGTATTTTTATTTCGTTGCCTTACAACATGGAATTTAAATGGATTTTTATTTCTTTACAAGAAAAAAATTCAACAAAAAATACTTCAGATTGCTGAAGTTAAATGGGGGAAAATAACTTGTTTTAAATAAGCTGAAAAATGGTGCATACATATGCCCATCTCCATGAGCTCCGTCCAGCTTTGACTGGACCATTCCAGGACATTTAGCTGTTTGTCCTTCAACCAGTGGAGCTTCAGCTGTGTTTAGAGTCATCGTCCTGCTGGAAGGTGGACCTCCGTCCCAGTCTCAGACCTCTGAGACTCAAACAAGTTCCTCTCAAGAATTTCTCTGTATGTTGCTCCATCCATCTTTCTGTTGAATCTGACCAGTTTCCACAGTCTCTGCTGATTAAAAATATCCCCACAGCATGATGCTGCCACCACCATGCTTCACTGTAGGGATGATGTTCTCAGCTTGATGAAAGATGGTAGATTTGCCTCAGTTCCGGCCTAAAGCAGGGCTGAAATTTAAAACTTGATCCTAGCCAAGGGCCAAATTTGATCAATATTCATTGAAACAATGCATAAATTAATCTTGGTTTTTAGATGTTATATGTCAAATCATTAATATAGAAATATCAAATACCTTTGATAGAATTAAGAAAAAACTTACTTCAATGAACAAAGAAAAATAGATCAAACTTAAGACGACATTTGTATTTTCCATTAAAACAACTAAAAAGCCATCAACAAAAATCCAATCATACAAACAACAAGAAGAAAACACTAAAAAAGCTGATATACACTGAAGCAAACACTTAAGTTAATGATGTAAATTAACTCAAGTCAGACATCTGATTTTGTTTCTTGGCTGAAAGTTCATAAACAAGAGTTTGATTGGCCCCATTTGATCTCCTCTATCGCCCTTTTCACATCCAAACCAAAGATTACTGAGAAATTGAAGCTTAATATTCTTGGTTTCTAAATCACTGTCACAAGACTTCACTAAAAGGCTCAGTTTTTTAAGCAAAATGAGAAGCAATACTGACTCAGTTTGTCATAAACTGAAGGCCAGATCTAATCTAATTTAAATGTTATCTTGGGGGCCAGAGAAAATGTTTCCAGGGGCCGGATCTGACCGCAGCAGCTTCTTCCACATGTTTGGGGAAGTCCAACTTTTCTTTTCTTTAATCTGTGTTTTTTTCCTGCCACTCTTCCATGAAGCTCAGCTCTGAGCAGCTTATAGTGGTCCTAAGGGCAGAAGAGCTGCTCCATCAGGGTTATCTTTGTCTCTGATTAATGTCCTCCTTAGCTGCTCTGTGAGTTTTGGTGGACGAGTCTCTCTCTGCAGGTTTGCTGTGGTGGCTTCATCTTTCTGTTTCCTAATGATGGATTTAATGGAGCTTCTTGTTCAGGGTTTAGGATGTTTTTTATAACCCTGATCTGAACTTCTCCACACCTTTTATCTCTGACCTGTGTGGAGAGTTCCTTGGCCTTCATGATGTCTCTTGTTTGGTGATGGCTCGCACTACTTAGAGGTGTTGACCTGGTGTTTATTCTGGGGGCTGTTAGATCAGGTGTTTTTGCTCCCAGCTGGATCTTATTGAACTAATTATGAAGCTTCTGAAGGTGAAGGTTGGAGCTCGAAGCAAAGGAACTGAATACAGATGCACGCACCGTGTTTTTCATTTATTTTAAACAAGGTTTTTCCTCCATTTAACTTCATTAGTTTGAAGTCATTTGGGAGGATTATTGGTTTTAATGAAATCAAAAATCCAATTAAATTCAAGGTTGTAAGGCAACACAATAAAGAGATGAATACTTTTGCATGCATATGCTGCATAGATATACATAATGAATGGAATTTCTACACTAAGACATGCTTTGTAAAAAAAAACCCTGATAATTGCTCTGTACAACCTAAGAGCGAGTGAAAAGACACCGTATATTTATTATTTTCTTGTGCTTGTGGCAAAGAATCTGCCATTAAATCAGGAACTCCTGTGAGTTGCAGATTGGATGTACATCATGTGAGTCATGCTTAATAAATATGAAAACACGTCTTTAAATTAGATACAAAAGTCACCAAATGCAAAATGAAAATTTCAAGAACTGATGAGACAAATAATTAATTGAACAGATTCAGCGGTAATGAAGCATCAGCTGCTGATCCCACCCAGCTGTGCACAGCATTTTTTCTATTTCTGCCAACCAGAGCACGATGACTTTTTAATTATTGCAACTCTGCTTTTACCGGAGCAACTAATGAGCAACTAATAAGCAACAAACAGGCCAAACAGCTTAGAAGTTGTTATGCCTCAAGCTTTATTAAAATAAATATTCTGATAAAACTGTTTCAAAACAATGGAAGCAGTTGTTGTTTCTGAATAAGTTTGTCTTCCAAAAACAGAAAGCTCTCTTCAGTGTTCAGATGTAATTAATGTAGTTAATAATAATAACAATAATAATAAATACTTGAAGAATTAAACTGACTGGGGATATTCTCATCAGATAAATTACTTTGGATCAGAAGTTGAGGTAACTTTGATGACCAGGCAACAAAAATGTGCACCATAAATAACACAGACACTTATGGTTTTGATAAAATAATATTTTTTCTATGAAAAATACATATTTGTGGTTAGATTCAGATTGCTGGCTTGTACTTTTTTTTGCCATATTCACATCTTCAGAGTCATCTTAAGAAGTCTGAACCGATAAAAATCACGTGAAATTCTTGACATGTGATTCAGATTTCCTGTGTTCCTGTGTTTTGGGAGGTAAACAGATTTCTGTGGCTTTAAAGGGAATAGATGGTACTGTTCCTCTTTAGAAAGGGCTGTCTGATGGTGTAACACCAAAGTTTGCAACATCTAATCAGGCTTTTTAACTGGAATTTCTTTTTTTCTGCAATAATAATGATACCTTTTCCCCAAACTCAGTTGCGGCATAATTTTACTTTGGTCACAAATATAAACTGTGATTTGTGGCTTGCTGAATTCTAAGACACAAAATACCACGAGAAACTGACTTTGATATAGTTTTGATTAAGATTTGCATGACTCTAAAGACAGATTTCACTTTAATCAAACACAACAAAAAAAAAACAGGGTTTGTCGGGAGGACAAAGGAATCAGGATATCTGGCTCTATATCTGAGTGTTAGTTAAAACAACGTATTTGTAACAAATTGATCCAATATGCCATTATACAGTAATTAATGACATATAATCTAACTAGAATCTGGCTAATTTTAGCTAAATTAGTTTGTAGTTTATTATAAATGGGCAACATTTATTATATATGGCACTGATCTAGGCTTGTTGAATGACTACAAACCACATTCAACCCCACACACACACTGCAGAGTGGGGGCAACGTGGGGTTCAGTGTCTTACCCAGAGATACTAAATAAATGTTAGATTTTAAAACATGTGACACTGTCAGTTTTTGGCTTACAGCTATCAACGTTTTAGTCTAACTGCGAAATGTTGTAGCAGCTGTGATCCACTGACCAACGAGACACTTCACCATTTCACCGTAGTTGTAGAGTATAGCTGAAACTATACCAATATTTTATGATGACACACAATTTCCACAGCATGTTTGTTTGACTCCTCAACATAATGTTGGACTTTTCATTACCTTCAAATACCCAAATAAGTCTGTTTGAATGAACAGAGAGCAATGGCAGATAAAGTTATTTGGGGTGAGTTTTCTGTCCAGGCAAAGCTGAAAGGATGTGTGTTTGTAAAAGTTCACCAACACCACAGCTGCTCTGCAACTCGTGTGTGTATTGTCTCAGTGCGTGGATGCACTAATCTGGTCTCACCACTTGCAACAAACCGTGTGTATGTTGTATCTAAAATTAGTTTTCAGAAACTAGCGGGATTTATCTGAAATCCAAAAATAACCCAAGATTCACTTCAAACTGAAGCTAAAACTGGCCTTTGTTGTCAGCTAATATTTAAAATGCTGAATGAGAAATAAAATAAAGGCTGAATGAGTAGTTTGTTCTTAGTTTGACTCAGCGCTCCTCCGCCCTGACTGCTTGGCTGTTCTTCAGCAGCTCTGATCAATAAATGAATAATTACAGTAATTTATAATGATTAAAAAACTTATATTTGAGCAGTTAATGGCACAAACATTGGCTTTGACCATAACTTCAAGAAAACTCCATTCTCCTTTTTTCAGCTTTATTCGTTCACCTAAATGACAACAGCAGAGGGCGCTGTTCAGCTTTAGAGAACATCAACCATCACTGAGCAGGAAAACTGGGTTTGTTTGGAAGTCTGCTAATAAAAATGCTGCACTTTTATATTTTTAAATTACCCAGATAAAAGACATGTTATTGTCACTCTTCTTTGTATCAGTGTTTCTATGTTGTTTAAGAAATTAACTTTAATCCATTCATTCTTTCCAAATTTGGAACATTTTACAGATTTCTTTTGATCTGGATTACAGTCTGATGGTATCGGATTGTTTGAGCTTTTTGTGTAATTTGATAAAGTGTCTTCACACTTCAAGTATTAACCAAAACAGACAATCTCCTCTGTTTATGAATAAACAGCTTCTTACCTGATTTTTTTTGTTTTGTACCAACAGAATAGCTTCTTTTTTAAGATGGCAGCAACTTCCAAACAGAGATTTTTAATAAACCAAAACCTGTCAGAGTTCAAAAGTTGCAAATGGCTAGCTAAATCTGTTTAATTTGTGTAAATGGTTAATTTAAAACATTGTTAGCTAAATTATAATTTACTTCAGATACACAAAAATGTAAATTCAGTCATTAAGTTTTATAATTCATCTGCTTTGTCAGATGATTGAGACAGAACATGGCTGCACACAGAAAATAATATTTTCTTTTACACAGAACTGACTTAAAATACATAATTTAATGTACACACACACACAACAGAAGGATCTGTTTGACTCCCAGTTAGATTAAAGAATTCATTGTTTTCTTTTGCGTATCCTTTCCTGCTTTTCTCTTCTGTCTGCTCATCAGGATGTGGTGTTAGCCAACTTAAACTTTGTCATAACTCTTTTATTCCAAGTGGCGGCAAACCTTTTTGCATTTTTTTCTGTTGACACACGTAGAAAAGTGAACTTCAAAGCAGGTGACTAGCTCTGAAGAAAGAAATATGTCTGACTACAGATCATTTCTGAAATCCCTCAATAAGAATTTTAACAACGTGGTATGCTAGTTTTTGAATGTTTACCCTGAGCAAAGGTTTAAAAAAAAAAAGAAGGTTCCTCTTTAACACCAGTAGCCTCACTAATTAGTGCATTGGCAGCTGCTTGGGCCTGTGTGTGTGTATATTTGTGTGTATTGTGCTTGTTGGAGGGGGTTGAGTGCTGGAACCATCCCTGATGTTGCTATGATACAGAGACGTGGAAGGTTAACATTAACTTTAACAACAATATGGCCCAGCATCGGGAGCAGTCTGCCTTCAGACCATGGCTCTGCTGAAAACAAAGCAAAGAAATTCTCAGCTTTTTTAAAGTGAAGGGAGTTCTTTTTATGTTACCCGAATAAGTCCTGAACGTTGTTGGGTTTTCCTTGTGGAGTAACGTTAAACTGGATCTAATCTGAGGTCCTGATCGCGTCGAGGGGATGCAGTCAAAGCTCTCTTGGTCAAACCTTATAAATGACGTTCTGCACGATCTGATGTGATACAGACAGATCTCTTGATGTTTCGTGTTAACGCTCAGAGAATGTGTTGAGGATGATTCTCAGCTACCACCACACCAAAATTAGCTACAGATATGAGCAAAACATTAATGCCGCTTCGCCGTCGATGGCAGGTTTTTAAAACGTGAAAGGCATTTGCAGAAGCTGAACGGTTTTTTTGGTGGTACCCGATGAGAATTTGTATTTCCCATAATCTCAGCTCTGAAACAAAACACAAGTGAAAGTTGTGCCAATCACTTAATCAAAGCAACAGTAGAAATAAATACACATTTTCTTACAGTTTTACTTCTTAGTTCTGATCCCTCTCAGTTCCCCAAATGTTGACATTTATAGCAGAGGCTCCAAAATACAAAACCTGTGCTTTTAGCTCAGACATGCTACATTTTGGGCTAAGGTTTTGCCATTTGATGTAAAATGTGTGTGACTGAGTCCCCACAGCCACTCAGGGCAGACATCACACATGGTGTGGAAGTGGAAAAGAAGGTGTTGCAAAAACTTGTTTTTAGTTAGTACTGTTTTTTTTTCTCAAACCAGGAAATTAGGGGAGCTCAGTGTAGGCTGAAGGCCATGTGCACAAATTCAATTGCAGTCTTTGTGTGTGTGTGTGTGTTTGTTGAAGTGTGTGCCGCTCTGTCCTGTGAAGTGCTTTTGTTTGCTTCTGTTGACCTTTTTAACAAACCTCCTGAATTAATTTCCATCAATCTCACCTCTCGTCTTCCTCTCTGTGTCTTTCCTTTTTAAATAAACATACAGAAGAAAGTCTAATTTGATTTCTCCATAAACAAACGGCAGCATACAGTTGGAGGTAATCATACCTAAAGCTGTCCAACCCATTTGAACAGGGAGGAAGAGGAGAAGGGTGGCGAGGTAAGGGTTGTGCTGCAGCGTGATTGGCAGACTGACCTTTGTTCCCTCCCCTTCTCCTGCCCGATGGGGGCGTGTCACTATGGAAACTGAGCTGCGAGTGTGTGTGTGTGTGTGTCGGTGTGTGTCTGCGAGAGAATTGAACTTCCTAGTCAGTCTGTCAGCTCAGTTCATGACGGAGTGTGTGTGTGAGAAAGAGAGGGAAAGTATAGGGTAAGAGAAGAGAGCAATTTATACCATCAGTAAGACACTGTATGTTTATTTGAACAACTTTAGCTGATAGTTTGGCTCATTCTAAGGGTCCTGTGTGACAGTGAGGCATCCATGAATAACTCCTGGGGAAGCTCCATCTTCCTCAGTGCACATGTTTGACTCAGATGTGATGTAAATTGAGGAGTTGGTGGGTTTCCTCCTCTCTGAGAGGAGAGCAGGATGAGCTTGAGGAAGAGGCTCTCCTTCAAGCGGGTCTGGAACTTCAACACAGTGAGTAGTTTGCACACAAAAAAATCAACACATCACCTGTGGTACTCAGGGAGAAGGCACTCAGCTCGTCAGCGCAAAGAGAGAAACTTAACCAACAGCATCTACAAGTGAAAAATCAGCAATCACAGCAGAAACTCGGCTGCTCTAATGCTGGTTGGCAGGCAGTAATTTATTCAGTATTCTAGCTTTGGCTTGTCTACTCACACAAATTTTACAAAAGGATGGAACTGGGAAGAATGTCACATACTAGTGTTGTTTTGCTCACCTTAAGTGAGGAAAAACAGGAAGAGATGGAATAAATTGGGGACAGGGAGAAAGAGGATTCCTTTGCTGTAGGAGAGAGAAAACAAAAGGACTGAAGTAAAGAAAAATAATCAGGTAGGAACTCTTGGGAAAGGCAAAGACAAGAGGCTTGTCTGTAGTTTTTGAGAGGGAATGGATGTGCTGTTGGCAGGCAATGCCAGGGTGTGTAAAGGTAAAGTGAGACAGAAGGAAAGGAAGATCCTGAGGTTGTTGTGAGCTGTTTTTGTATTTCTTTCCAAGAACTTTGTACCAAAGTGCAGAAAAAATCTGCTGCAGACAAGACCTGAAACTGAGACTGATGGAGCTTCTTTTTCATGTCTATGTGAATCATATAGTTTGTACTTTTAGCCTCTTTTGTGTGTGTGGGATGGGGGGGGGGTGAAAATGAACAAAACAGCTTTAAGACAATGGAAACCCGGGTGAGTCATTTCTTGTACAGATCGCTCAGTTCAGCGTGAGAGTGCACGTGTTTGGACAGATGTAGTCGATCAGATTTGTGTTTTACGTTGTGTTTGCTCCTCTGTCTGTCTGACGGCGCTGTGTTTCAGGCAACAAGCCAAGTATAACAGGCGTTTATCAGCGGTTCAGTCTCTGAGTCACATCTCCTGTGAGGCTCTGTTGTAGGAGGGAAAAAACATTATCTGAATTCCTGCCCATCAATGAGGAAGGATAATGATTTCTGAGTGCACTGCGGGGATTTCAGGATTCCTCCCAGACTTTAAACAGTAAAATTTACTGTTTGCAGAGTTGTTTAAACACTTGAAAAGCACCGACACCTCAGTTGTGTTATTATCACAGATGAGGGCAGTGTGTGTGTGTGTGTGTTTGTTTGTCTGTACTTTTAGCAAAATATTTCATGATCTAAATGAAACTTTCAGAAAGTAATCATTGGATGACCATCTACAGCTGATTTTGTAATCAGTTCCAATAAAGATGGCTGCCACAGACAAAAATGGCTACCACTCCGCCATTTTAACAGAGATTGATCCCTAATTTAGAGTGGTTGTACCTGAGACTCACCCCCAACACATACTCTGAGCTCTACACATTTCACAAAACCTTTTCCAAAATCCTTTGGTTTAACTGTTGGCGTCAACCCTGTTCGTCTGTTAGCAAAATATCTCATGACCCACTGAACCAATATTAAAGAAACTCTCAGGAAGAAATCATTTGATAAATATCTGCAGCTGATTAACTTTTGGATCACTCGAATTCAAGATTGCTGCCAAAGATAATCAACATAAGCCAATACAAAAATAGCTATAACTCAGTCAGTTTTACAGATATTGAGCTCAAATTTGGTGTGGTAGTAGCTGAGAATCATCCTCAAACATACTCAGAGCGCTATTATTCTGTATGTAACATGTTTGTTTAAAATGTTGTCATTAACTGTTATAGTTAAAAGTGTGTGTTAACAAATTAAATCATGAAGCAGGGATTGGATTTAAATGAAACTTTCAGAAAGTAATCACTGGATGCGCATCTACAACTGATTAACTTTTGAAATCTCTAATTTAAGATGACTGCCACAGCTAATTAACCTTTGCTGACACAAATGTGGTTATAACTGACTTAAAGTTATAGATAATAAAGATAAAGTTTATGTAGTAGGAGCTGAGAATCATCATCAACACACTGATGGCTGGACCGTCATGAATTCAAACTCCAGTATGAAAGGTGGTGGGTGAAATGTGTTCCTTCAAGGAATGTTAGGGTTTTAATTGATATTATTATTTTCTCAGGAAAGTTTGAAGCTCTGTGACTTGACTTGTGCTCACACCTGCGTAAACTCAGCTGAATCGTTAAAACCAAATCTGCTTTCTCGTCTCACGGTTTCTGCTCTGAGTTAAGCTTTGCTAATGCTAAGCGGCTCCATGGTTGCTACGCTTTGGCAGGATGTCTCCGGTCTCCTCAATGGCAGCCACTATTCCACCTCATATTCAAAAGTAAACACACACACACACACACACGCTGAGACTGTTGGTCCACCGGCTTCCTCCTCAGCTGGAAGTGTGTGACTGTATGCATGCACCTTTTAGGGACTGTGTGTGTGTGTGTGCCATTTGTTCGGTCGTAGGTGTGGTCTCCTTGTGATGCCAGCGTTTACAGGAGCTGGGAGATGTTAAAGTCCTTCCATTTTTGTTTATTTTGTACGAGCAGAATCTCATGCCCTAGCAAAGGTGGTGGTTAGGTGAAGTACTGCAGCCAGAAAAACGTTCCCGGGTTACAAACAGTGTTGCCTTTGTGTGTGTGAGTGCAGAAGTTGTTATTCCTCCTGGTTTCTTCCACAGATAGATATATTTTGTTCTCCCTGTTAGGTGTTAGTGCCCTCTCTGTGTCCCATCCCATCTTTTTTTCCATTGCTCACCTAAACACACATACATAAACAGGGCATTGTCTGGAAACCAGAGTTTGTTTAAAGAGACTTTTATGGCTGTGAGGTATTGGTATTATGATAACTGTCATATTAACAGCTGTAAATTGTCCCCCGTGTTTAGTTTATTTTTTATTTGTAACTTGACATAAAAGCTTTATAACTGATTACATAAGTCATCGCTTCCTGACAAGTCGCAGCTAATAAAGCGCTGAGACGTGTTCACACTGTGACCAACCACTCCCTGCACACAAACACCAACATGTGGGTACAAGGTGGCAGTTTGTGTTCAGACAGCCGGAAACCAGAAGAAACCTGTTAATCTAGTACAAGGACAAAAATGAAATTGTTTGGGCTCTACATGATCCAACAGAATGACAAGAAGGTGCACCTCTCCTTCAACCAGCTTCATGTCGTGTGGATGAGGAAAGGTTTTGGAGTAGCGGTGATGGTTTTGCTCGTATCTGTCTGTGCTTGTGTTCGTTTCTCTGTACCGTTAGCGAAATATGTCATGGATCACTGAACTGATTTTTATTGAAACCTTCAGAGTAATAACTGTAGTACAGCTACAGCTGATTAAGTTTGGAGTTAACCCAATTCAAGATGGAAACCACAGCTAATCGACCTTAGCCTACACAAAAACTGCTATACATTAGAGAATTTTACAGATATTGAGCTGAAATTTGGTGTGTTAGTAGCTGATAGTCACTCACAGAACACACCAAGGGCTAAAAGATCATGCAAGATTATGTGAGGTATCACATGAGATTGTGCATAATGTTATTTTCAACCAAAATAACTATAACTGCGTCATTTCTCAACAAAACATGATCTCAGTCTAAAATTCTGGCATGAAGGGCGGCGAGCGAAATGCTAAACTGGTGCTGATGAGCATCAAGTTGGAACAGCAACAGAACTGGAAATAAAAAGGGTTCCTGGATGTTTGATGGTGACAAGGAAGTAATGTTAGTGATTGTTGTACAGTCATGTATGTTGTGTTAGTGGTTGTCTCAGTGACGTGTGTTCGTTGTGTAACCATCTACATCAGTGGTGCCCACTCCTGGTCCTAAAGGGCCACCATCCTGCAGGTTTTAGTTGTTTCCGTGCTCTTCAGCAGGTCTCCAAGGTCTGCAGAAGCCTGGTAATCACTCAGTCATTCACAATGTTTTTAAAGATTGCACATTTGTTTGTTTTTGGTAAGTGAGGATTCAAATGTGATGTAGGACAGGTTGTTTAACTGTAAAAATCTAAAAAGAAAAGAAACTTGCTGTAAAAACTGCTCATCTTGATTGTTAATGACAATCAGACGTAATTCTTTTTATCACTTTTAACAAATGCGAACTCTCTCAGCCTGCCTTCACTCACACGTAAACTGCAGAATTAAAAAAAAACCCATAATAAACAAAGTAAAAAATGAAAACAGAAAGGTCCACGTACCTGAAGAGTCTAAAGATCACCTATGTATAAATTATTCAAGGATGCACTTTTAAATTTTGTCTTCAGCTTGCAACAAAAAAAGTTAAAAATTGGTAGAATTTTTTTTTACTGTAACAATATTTACAACACTTCAATTGAGATTGGCAAACAAATATTGGCAGATTTGAAAAATAAAATTTTCTATTTTCTTTTGAGCTGAGACTAAGCTGTATGCATCTCTATACATCTCTGATACGGATCTTGGTCGGAGGAATCTGAAGAGGGAATGTCTGGAAAACCCCAGATATTCTCTCTGGGCTCTGAGGAATGACCAGGATCTGCCAGGAGAGGAGGGAAATACCACTGGAATGATTGAGGAAAGGCTGAGGGAGGAAATTGAGAATGATTTGAGGGACGAGTGGAAGGAGAGTTATGATAATGAGAGACAGACAGAGGAAGAAAAAGTGGGATAATTGAAGCAGAGGGAAAAATAAAAAGGAAGGTGGGATTGGAAGTCAGGCAGCGGAGAAGAAGGTGAAGAAAATATAGGAGAGGGGACTGAGGGCCTCAACACGGGGGCCAAACCTTTCCACCACAGTGTCTGGAAGTGATCACGGCACAGATGAATACAAATAAGAGCTTAACACATAAAACACACCCACACATATAAAAAACACACATCTCTACCAGATGTTATGCATTCATTATGTGCGCTTTCCCATAAAGAAGCACAAGTTGGCTTCACAGATGAATCACAAGACTGCACATTACTGCGACAGTGCTTCACCGATGAGAAGATGAGCAGAGACTGAATATAAAGGCTGATGAGGCAGTGGGAACAGGTGAGGTAATGATTCTAAACTGGAGACAGGTGTGGATGGGAATGGAAGTCTGCTAATAACCACTGGAAACTGAAACCAGAAATACACAAGAATATCTCTAATAATAAAATACAGAAACACAAAGGGCTAAAGAGCTAAAATGATAGTAAAACGAAAAGAACAGATCCAACAAATAAAGTCAAAGAACCACAGACAGAAAACTCAGAATTATGGAAACAGACAGAAACTGTGATAGACAGAAAGCCACAACGAGAACCGAGCTCCAAAAAACACACAGGACTCAAGAATGACAGGAACACACAGGACTACAGGACTCATAGAAACACAAGAACCATGAACAGAACCACTGAAACAAGAACCGAACACACAGGAACCATGAACAGAACCACTGAAACAAGAACCGAACACACAGGAACCATGAATAGAACCACTGAAACAAGAACCAAACACACAGAAGCCGTGAACAGAACTCCGCATACAAATGAAGACAGATCTACAAGAACCACCAAATACACAACTAAGGTGACTGAACAAAAAAAAACCCCAGAAAAACCCACAAGAACAATCATTAAAAAATACCCAGATCCTCACAGAATGGAGCAGAAAACTAGTTTCTGCCGCCGTTATTTCTCTCCTCCCCCCGTGATTGTTTGACTTCAGTCAGCTGTTATAACGACACAACAAATCTCTTTCACCTTCTGGTGCCAGCGTCTACTCTTCCAGGGACACTGAAAAGTCTAATCCCTGTGATTATTCATAATGTGCCATATGGACAGGACAGCTTCGCTCAGGAGAAGAAGGTGGCCAAGATGAGCATGACTCAAACCAGCACATATGTTCCACCAGCGGGTCAAATAAAACAAGATGTGCTTCACTCAAACATATTCTAAGGCATTTACTTTGACCCAATCAGGAAGAAGTACTGAAAGCACAAAGGGGAAACATTGAGGCTATTTATTACCTTTTCACCTGTTTATTTAATATGCACTAAACAAAAATAAATAAATAAAATAATGTGCACTAAACAAGCTGTAGTTTGCGGGTGGATTAGTATATTTCCATGACTGGAGCTAGACTGAAGCTGTGAAGCTTTAACAGAGGAGAAAAGTTCCAGTTCTTATTTTTGGAACTTATGGAAGCCTTTTTTTGACACCTGCTGAAATCTGAGAGCGTATTTACATTACCTGCTGTTAAGGGTTAAATCTGCACCCATCAGATGGTTGGTTTTAATGGGAACCTTTAGGGTATTATCTCACTGGGCTGCGATGGTTAAAGACTAGTTGGGATCTCAGTATTGTGAAAAAATAGACAAATCTTTTGTTGCAATCTCACAGAAATCTGAGTGTTTACAACCAAGTGACCAGCAAGCCACGGGCGGCGTGTGTGCGACCAATTTCAGGAAATCACAGATTATTTTTGTGTGGATGTCTCGCAAAACTGCATTCTAACCCTTGCACAATAATTTGTTGCCCACATGATATATACCCACCTTGAATCGCTTTGTACTCACATTGGCAGCTGCCACCATTTTTAGATCTACATCTCCCATGCTGGTGTCAAAATACAACTCTAGAGAAAATGTTGACTCTTTTTAAAGTTAATTTGTTGCACAAATTCAAGTGAAAAGACAGTGAGCCTCACTCAAGGAAAGTGAGATCTCTGCAAACGTTTCAAGACATTTCGGAGATAAATACCGTTTACAAACAAATATCGTTTACAAACTAGTCGCAGCTCAGTGCGATACCGGCTTTAGACTGGGCAGATTTTTATATTTTCGCTGTATAAATGTGAAAACTAAAGCTCCCTGTGCAGCTGTGGAAACTGACTTACTCGGACTACTAGAAGCTCCTGTTGTTCTTTCAGTGTCAGTTTCAGTTTTAATAATATGATCAGTTTAAAAACAGTCATTATGCTTCTTCCATTCTGCTCACTCATATTATTGCAACTCTTTCCGTTCTTTCCGTACAGCATTAGGTGCAGATTGTGAGTAAAGGCCTGCTGTTGACCAGAACTATTTTGTGATTGGTTTGTTTGTCCCGTCTTGTAAGATTTAAGATCAGGAAACAAAGCAAACAGGGGAAGAAACCACACGATTTCTCTGAAATTAGATTAATCATTTCCAATGAATTGCTGTAAAATAACCTTATAGAAATATTTAGTCAGCCACATGACTCTCATGTGTCTGTGCTGGGTAATGAAATCATTACAGGTCAATTTCTAAATGTAATGAAGACAGCATGTAATAAAAGCCTCTATTTGTTTTCTAACTTTTCTCATCTTCTCATTGGCAAACAGGACCGTCTTGGCTGCTGCTTACCTATCTGATTTGATCTGATTTCCCTCTTTTCTTTCTCTGAGTCACAGATGGTTTTATTGTTCCAGAGTTAGTTAAATGACTGATGTCTGTGTTGAATGATTTCAGCCCAGCTCAGCATGTCTGGGATAAAAATCACACTGCGTTCTGTTTTTAGCTTGTGTTAAACAACTATATAATCAGCCTGAAGTCATTTTTTGAGCATGTGCTTGTTAGCATGGCTCTAAATGAGATCTGATAGTAATTTAATGTTTTGCATTTTAAATTTTTGTAATTAAGAGCAGCACTCTTTCCAAATGCTTGCTTCTTTCTATGCAAAGTTCCTTAGTGTGACTTTTTCAGTAACTTGGTGATTAACAAACAAATCTAAATTGAATTAAACTGTGAGATATGCAAATAAACGTCTGAGTTCTGTTTGAATTTGGGGGTTGGCCCTCCTCTTCACCTTCTTCAAACATAAACACCAAGTAAGCCCCACCCCGGTGACGAGGTTTTCTTGCAGAGTCAGTTCACAGCGGAGTCCACCCACTCTGGGCGCTAACATGCAGTGATGTGAAAGTTTTCTCGATAATGAGACCCGTCCTGAAAACAGTCTGTGTTTCCACATGGCCACATGTGCATGCCCAGGCAGCTGCCTCATGGCCCTCATAATCTGCCGGTGTTTTGGGTGAAGTTGTGTCATCGGTGTGTGAAGGAATAATCCTAATCCATGTCTCTCTGTTTCTCTTTACAGTCTGCTGCAGTCTCTGATGGAGGTGAGTAGATATACCGTTTACAAAGTTTAAATATTTGTTAAGGTCATCTTTTGAACCTCTACATTTAAGTTAGATAAACAGTTCAGCAGAATGAAATCCTCTATGTTGAAGGTTATATTTAGCCAGGCTTTTTAAGGGTTTTTATATCTCATTGCTGCCTTTTAGAAGTTCACAAACGGACAACATGCACACTGAAAGGTATGGCTTTCATAAACATCCTCAGTAAAGGACAGAAATGGGTCTTTATTTAAGTTGTGGAACTTTGTCTAATTTGAAAAGTAGAAAATGATCTCTGCATAATTAGACCTTAAATGATCTTAAAGTGGCGAGGGTGGGGATGACTCTTTAATTCTGATCTCTACTGAATCCTTTCTGTGTGAAGCTTGAATGTTCTTCCTGTTCCTTTGTGGCTTTTTGTCCTGGAACTCTGGGTTCCCTCCACAGTCCTAAGATTTTAATGTTTGGTTAATCGGTGACTCTAAAAACTAAGACTAATGACTAATGGTGTGGACATGCAATCTTGGAAATGTATTTTTGTTGTAGAACATTTTTGTTCTTGCAAAGGTGCAGACGAGAAGATACAGAAATGCCCCAGGTTTTAAAGTCCAGTGATTGTATCTTACTCAGGAACATCTCATTTGTATCTTGAATTCTTTGTGTGTAACTTTAGTCTGGTTTAACCTGCTAAACTGCTTTTTTTGCTTTTCTCAGCTGCACTTCAGATTTAAATGCAGATTAGCTGCAGTTAAAGGCTTGCATTGTTACGTCATGGTTAGAACAGATAAAGCCAAGTGGTTCTTTTACATTAAAAAACAAACGTTCGAGTCTTTGCCTTTGTTGGTTTTATATCTTTTTTGTGGCACAAAGATGGTGTTTCAGAGACTAGCTGGCTTTTCTCTCCCAGTTTAAAGTTGGAAATGTGTCATAAAGGGCACCGATTTAACACTTTATATATTTATCTTCTCTTATGTTGGTTTAGTTTTCACTTGAAATCTCAGGAAGCGTTTTGTTGCAAAGAGGTAAGAACTGTTGGTGTTGAACAGAATTAGCATGTGTGAAGCTCAACATGCTCTAATGTTTCTTTAACACCTCCTAAATGTACACATAAGGCAAAATGTGCAGCAGATGGAAGAGAAAGGGAAGGGGAGGTGAGAAACAGGACAAGAGGGGGATAAAGTTTCTTTGCAGATATCTCCAGTTAATTCAAACTTAGAAGCGTATTTGGTCACCGTCTTCACCTGAGGAGAGAATGTGTTGTTAGGAAAATGTTCTGTTTGTACATGTACTATAGGAAGTATTAAGGCCCAGTTTACATGTGAACAATCTCTGGAAATGTTAAAGAATTTCTAATGTTGATGGTGGAAAAGTTACAAGTCTACACAGTGATGATGTGATCGCAGTCGCTGTTTAGACGAGTCTGCTGCAGTTTCCATGCCAGGTCACTAGCTGGCGCTGTGATTTTTGTATTTCAACACTTCAGTCTCGAGCATGAAAACGGTGACATCCAAAATGGCCATCTCCTGACCCAGGAGATGGCGTGGCACATTTCTGCTCCGTGTCAGGAGCTCTGATAAGCTGAAACGAGTGAGCAGCACAAACAGAACTCTGCTATCCGCCATTGTTACTGTTGTTCAACTATTTGCAGAAGAACTCTTGACTCCAGCCGTCTGTAGTGCATATGTGTGATTTCCGAAAATGTTCACTCTGAGGCTTGAATTCAAAAGGTTTTGGAGAAAACAAATGCTGTAGTTGTGAACATAAAGGGCTGAAACACAACAGAAAAGTTACAGTTTCATTTATAAATGGTAATCAGAGCCTGTGCCATTAATATAAGACTTTGTTAATTGTTCTTTACAGCAGCTTGTTTGTATAGGCTCCAGGTTAATTTGTTAGTTTTGCACTCATACCCTTATTGGTTTAAAAATAAGCTGCAACAACTTAAACCCTCCGAAGGAGCAGAGTTTATGCTTCCGTCTTCTTTTAAACAGGCTCAGTGTTTTATTTCCAGTCCATTCTGTCATCAAGTTGAATATTCAGGTTTCTGTAGCGACTTCCTACCATCTCCCAAGAAGGAAACAGCGTTCAGTTTATTATTACTCCCCTAAAACGTGCTGTCATTGTGAGAATGCTGATTCAGCATCCCTGTGTATTTCTGCATACTCTGTGCTGTTTTAGCCATTCATATAATAAAACATTAAGCTCAGTCAGCAGACGGGCGCTAAGACTTTTAGTTTTTGTAACTAACTTTATGTACAAATAATTTCCCTGTAGAAAAACTCTGAGATGTCATCCACTGCTTCAAAATCATTGTTCTGTTTGTAATCTGCTTCAACGTGCTGGTTCTATTTTTGTCTTCTTATGCTACTTTTTAGCTAGCCTTTTGCTGTTGTAGCTAATGTTTTGATACTTTTAGCTTTATCAAGTCAGGTTCAACTTCTTCAGCGAACTTCAGCAGTTATTCTTCAGCACTCAGTTTCTCTAGTTTATTTAGTCTTGTTTACAATAAAGATTAAAGTTAATTACCCTGTTACAGAGCGGTTCTCTGTGCTCAGTTTTGTGTCCGTTTCTGAACGGAAACAGCTGCAGAGACTTCGGAGTTCTGCAGGTGACGGGACATGAAGCCGTTAGATTGCCTTCACCTCTGCCGTGTGTGTTTTCACTCACACACAGGTAGCCACCAACCCCTCACTCCTGTGGAAACATCATTTTCTCGAGTTTCCACATTGCAGCGCACGCTGAGTCGCGTTAATGTTCCAATTAGGTTCCTAATGGTTCTTATACGAGTGTAAGGAACAACACCTGTGCTTCTCCTGCTGTAAAGCCAAATGTCAGCTGTGTAAAAAAGTCTACTGTTAACTGATAAAAAGTCCAAATGAGAGCAGATTGATGTCCTGCTTGTTTATCCTGTGTGTGTGTGTGTGTGTGTGTGTGGTCGTATTGGGACTCGAGGCTTTATTAGTCTCAGTAGTGTCCTTCCTTTAACAAGCCCCTCATCAATACTGCAGGTCACCTGCGTGTCTGTGTGATGCGTGTGTGCCTTAGCGGCGTTATTTCCCCTCTCCCCGGGCTCTGAATTATTTATCGTCCTGAGGCCTGTGTTTGCGTGTATCGCTTACGTAGCTGGAAGCTCCCGGTCGTGTGTGTGAGCGCACACGCAGTTGTGTGCGCGCGCCGTGACCCGACTCTCTCCACGGCTCCTCAGGTTGTCGTCCAGGTTGCTAACCAACGGCAGCTTCCACCTCTCCTCGTACCTTCCTTCTTCTTCTTTTTTCCTTCGTTTCCCTTCGCCTGTCTCTGCCTCCCTGTGATGTCAGCTGTGTGTGTGTGCCCTTTATTGGACTGTTGGTCCAGCTTGTGAGGGGCCCTGATAGGGTGATTATGGATGGAGGGGCTTGGTTACCCCTTAGGATTCGACAGCTGCCCCGCTGGCACCACACAGGCTCCTACCAGCTTTACCCAGGTGAGAAGATATCCGGAGCTTTGGAAACTTGTTTCATGGCTTAAGAAACGGTTGGTGTTTAAACACAAAGGAGCACTAAAGCTGACTGACAGCAGGAGAGTCTGGTGTTGAATGTCTGAGGTGTTTGATTTTACTGAAGATTTAAGAGGAGCCCATGATGGTTTGTAAAATAGCGGTTTTGTAAATTCTGATCAGGAATTACTAATTTCTCTTGAGCAGTTGATTAATGCTGCTGGGCTGATAAAATATTGAGGTTTTAATTGTTTCTGTCCAGCTTTTTCTCATCATTCTGTTCACAACTAGAAGAGGTTTAATTTAGGGTTAAACATTTGGAGAATGAACAGAATTCCACAAGATCTTTTGGAGTCAGCTCTGTTTGTTTGTTAGTAAAATATTTCATGAACCACAGGATATTTTTTAATAAAACCTTTAGAAAGTAATCATTGGATGTTCAGCAACAACTGATTAAGTTTTGGAGTCAATCCAATTCAAGTTTTACAAATATTGAGCTAAAATCTGAGGTGGTAGTAGCTGAGAGTCACTCACAACACAGCATGACATCGAATCATATTACGTGTTATTTTCAAGGTTTGACCAAAATGGCTACAACTATAATTTCTCAACATAAAATCATCTTAGTGTAAAACTCAGGCCTGAAATGTAAAGAGTGATAAGCTTTAATTTACTGTAAAATAACGATTCTCTGGTCTAACTTTGTTTCTGTTGTCGCTCTGATGCTCTGTTGACATTTCTCACTGTGTCTTGACGAAAAGCTGAGTTTGCTTTTGTAGCAAAGCATACTTTGTGAAATCTGTCTCTTTCCAAATTCGTTAAATTATTCAGCAGACTTGCTCTAAAATATTTGGCTAAATAAACATTATAAGTTATTATTTATGGAGTAAAACATTCCAAACCAGCGTAGATCTGCTTCATGAGGACTGATGTGTGGTCAGATTGGCCCTCAGCAAAGAGCCACACAACTGTCATCACAATTCTGAGTCATAGTTTGTTAAAAAGTAGTACTGTATAATATAATGATCTATTTGTGGAGCCCTGCTGCTTCCAAATTATGGCATACCCTCAAGTTAAGCATCGTATTCATTTTTAACTTTGTGGTTTTTCTTTTGAGTCTGTTGGTTTTTAGTTCTGAAAATATTTGCCGTTGATCGGTGTCAGACATTGATGTGGAAACTTTGAAAATAGGAGGTGCCGTTTGAGACGACTCCTTGTTTTTATAGCCAGGAACTACCATTATTCTTAATCAGAATCCTTATAAGTTTATTTTTATGTCTTTTTGCCCTCAAACAACCTTTCTCCAGAAAGTGTGAATGAGAATAGTAATTTTGTAAATTCAGTGTGACTAAAAGAACAAAAACATTCATAAGCAGGAGTCACATTGGTATTATCCATTGATACGCTGGATTTGAAGTTTTAAATCTCTCAGAACTTTAGCTTCAGGCAGGAAGCTGCTCTTTCACTTTAATCGCAGCATTTGCGTCATCCAAGGCACCTGACTGCTGACGTCCTCCCTCTGGCTGTTTTTGTATTTGGTTTTATCTCAATATAGCAGCCCGGTTTCAGTAACTCTGTCCCAAAGCTTTTTTTTTTTTTTTTTCCTAGTTATTCTCAGCTTCTCTCTGCGCCTCTGCCTCCCGGTTACAATTAAACATTTAAGAACATGGACACACTGCGGTCTAATGGTGGGTAAAATAAGCAATTCCTAGATGCACCGTGACGCTCTGAAGAATAATAAAGCATTCACTGATTCATAAAAGCCCTTAAAGCAATCTTTTGCTTTTAACGGAAACATAATTTGCATTTGGTTTGCACACTCAGGAAAATATTTTTACTTTTAATTTAATTCAGTTCACCTTATTTATGCAGTTCCAGTGATTTTTGTGGATGCCATGCAAAGAAGTAACAAATCCAAATCATAAATTCAGTTTAATTACAGTTAATTGAATCCAGTTATAGGCCTGTCAGAGTCCGTGTGCCAGTCAGTAAAATCTTCCCTATCAGAGTTTAATGCATGTTTTTGTTCATTTCTTTCTGAAAATGGTTCTCGGTAAAGACCCTCCAAGTACGAGCTGTGGCTGCTGTGCATCAGCATCAGTTCACCTCAAAGCTTTTCTCTGCAGATCTTTGGGATAAAAGGTGCTACACTGTTAGCTCGTTCGTCCTTCTTTTTCTTCTGTTTCAAGCTTCCTCCTTTCCACTTTCTCTGCCACAGAAATTGACGGAAATAGACGAGAAAGTAAACGATCCTCCTCGTACTTCTGCTCCACTTCTCCGTCTATTCAGAGAGGGTCACGTCACAGACGAGAGCAAAGTTAGCCCAAGTGAGCAGCAAATCAACAGGGTGTTGCCCAACGCCTGCCTAAGAAAGAAAACGACAGCGCAGGAATATAGAGGAAGTTTATTTTCAACAAATTGGACTCGTGGGTGCATTATGGGTGTTTTGTTGCAAAGCAAAAGAAAACCACGAGAGCAGGAGGAGGTCTCGTAGGGCTGCTTTCTTCTCCTGCCCTCACATCAGCAGGAGACACAATGGTCCCAAATGAGTCCCTGGCCAATTGTGCTGCCTTCAGGTGCTGCAAACTCCCAGCAGTAAAAGAGGAAAACAGACTAGGAAAAAACGAGAATGTTACCTAAGCTTGGATATGATGATTCGTCTGAAGTTTGTATGTTTGTGTGTTTAAACAGAACTGAACAGTGTGGAGCTGCAGGGCTGCAGCAGCGACAATAGTCTCAACAGTAATGCCAGCCTGCCCAGTGTCCAGTATCACCAGCGCCACACGGAGAGGAGGGTGGCCAGCTGGGCCGTGTGCTTCGAGCGGCTGCTGCAGGACCCTGTTGGCGTTCGCTACTTCTCGGTACCAATAAACCCGCTCGCTGTTGTTGGTAGATGGGCTTGGTGTCCTTCAGTTCATTAAAATGACTCTGATCAGTAATTTCTAAAGTTTTAGACTTATAAACATTAAGTTTCTTGTGTTCTGTTGCAAAGATATTTTACAGCAATGACCATTTTTGTACCAGGAGGTCAGTAAAGATTCACTAAAATGTTAGATCCCAGTTATAAACCACATTTGGTCACTTGTGTCAAATCGACCAAATATTTGTTTTATTCTGTTTGATAAATTTGTCTCCCCATTTTTTAATATAACAAGTTAAAAGTACTCATTGAAAACTATAAGATAAAACATAAAAAGGTTATCCTGAACTGTATCAGATGATGAAGTTTAAAAGTTTATTGAATTCAATTTTGAAATGCAGGTCCACACTCAATGTAAATAAAGCAAAGTGGAAGCTAAGTTTCATGACTTTGCAAAGAGTTCCTTCAAAGGAAATGTAAAACACCGAAGTTGCTGCAGTTTTGTGATGACACGTGTCTTTCTTTGACATTTTTGATTTTGACAATACATCTTTTTGCTGCAGGAATTCCTAAAGAAGGAGTTCAGCGAGGAGAATATTCTTTTCTGGCAGGCTTGTGAATTCTTCAGCCATGTTCCCGAGAACGACAACAAGCTGGTGACGTTCATTTAAACCCCTCCTGGAAGTAATAAGTAAAGCCTTTACACAGCATTCAGTTTTCTTGATTCCTCGCCTTCTGTTTCCCTCAGCTCTCACAGCGTGCCAGAGAGATCTACAACAGCTTCCTGTCTAGTAAAGCCACCACACCGGTCAACATCGACAGTCAAGCTCAGCTGGCGGACGACATCCTCAACGCACCCAAACCCGACATGTTCAAGGAGCAGCAACTGCAGGTGACAGAGAAGAAAAGAGGCTTTCCCTTATTACTCATAAAACTGAATCAACATAAAATGAAATTTACTGCAGATACAACAAAAGGCCAGTCATTCGTCTCTGCTTGCTGTTTAACAACACGGCTCTGAATGGCCTCTCAGACACATGTTGTGAAGGGGTGAAGTTGCTGAAAAGCTCTATTGATTTCAGCTGCAAAACTCAGATGTTCAAACTCTGATAAGAGTCACAAGGCTGGCAGGATATCCTCACTATCACTCTTTTGATTTGGACACATTTTCTGCTGAAGCTCAGCACGCATGTGAAAACCTCTGGGGCAGCGTTTCAAGGAAACCTCTGGGCTCATTGACACTTTGTTGTTGCGCTGGTGAAAGATTTGGACATGCATGCTAAATCAGACACTGAAATTTACACTCAGATCGCAGCCTTTTTTATTTATTTAATTGTTAAATGTCATACATGACCTAGCATCAGTTTTCTTTGTGATCCAGTTTTATTTAGTGTTGTCACTCCTCCTCCTATCCTCTGAAGGCGATCTTGACTTTTCTGATAAATACAGAGATTAGGCCAAAGTCAAGTTTTCTGTTTCTGCAAGCTGTCTGAAAGGTTCTGGGTTTCTGTTTGATTAATTTTTTTGTTTCTCTGCTGACTCAGAGCGACATATATCATGTTTTTTTTTAAGTTTAATTTTTTTTGCTGCAGCTTTAATGTGTTCCTCCTCTCTGGAAGTGCTTACAGGTTGTCTGTCAGAAGGCTTTTTTATTTTTTAACTTCATGCCTTTGATCTGCAGCACCATCCTCTGGATAAAAATTATATTTGTTTCTTTTCTGTTACAGTAAGATTGTTGTTACTTCAAGACAAAACAAGTCCTGACTTCATCTTCTGTGTTCATGTGTAAACATCTGCTTGTCGTTCCGTTTTCCTTTTAATTGTGGTACTTTCCTTTTATGTATTTGATCTTAGTTGTTTATTCATTTTAATTGTGTTCTTCTGTTTTGTGGCATTTCTTACCCATTTTACCCTTCTTTTTTTTTGCAGTCATGCATTCCCTCTGGCAGTTTCTTCTCACCCATCAGGTCTTTTTTCCCTCCTTCAGATCTTTAACCTGATGAAGTTCGACAGCTACACACGGTTCCTGAAGTCCCGTCTGTACCAGGAGTGCATGCTGGCGGAGGTGGAGGGCCGACCTCTGCCCGACCCGTACCACATCCCCAGCAGCCCCACCTCCAAACACAGCACCACCGGTTCCGACCGCTCCAACCTCTCCACACCCAAGAAGGTAACAACGGCTGCAGGTTTCTGCCACAAGTGCAACAGAAAGGAAAGAAACGATGATTGAAAATATTCAAATAAACGAGTCTCGCCATCGTAAACACTGTAGATGTTCAGGATGTGCAGATGGTTTGGTTCTACGGGTGGGGATCTTCAGAGACATGTGGGTATGAAACGAATATGGCTGCATCTTCATGCGTCCATATTCACACTTCATAACGAAGTGACCTAAAATGAACTAAATATTTTGCTCTACTTTGCAGCATAAAACAGTTTTCATTCATGAGTGGTCTGAAACATTTGTTGCTGCACATTTTACTAAAGAGTTAGTTGGAAAACCTGCAAAAAGTAAAATTGAATTCTTACATTCTGCCTGTCCAGAACAGTTTTGAACTGATGTTCTTGTAGAAACACACGTTTGCATTAGTTGTGGTTATTTATGCTCGTCTGCACGTTTGAGTCTCTTTTCCTTTTGGTTTTGGCTCTAACAGGAGGAAAAGAAGAATAAATCAGGCCGATCTCTAAACGAAGACAATCGAGATGATTCAGCAGACAGGAAGAAAGGCATGTTTTTCTCGTGGTCTCGCAACAGGAGCTTCGGCAAAGGCCCGAAGAAACGAGAGCTGGCTGATTTCAACTACAGTCAGTAGTTTGTTTTTTTTTTTTACTTTTCCCACTTTATAAGGTCTTTCAGGTGCAGAGTTTAGTTTAGAATAAAAAATGTGCCTGATAAATGTAACAGTTACTGTATTGATGCTGGTTTAATGACAGCATTTGAACTGTTTGATGCAGCAGTATCACAGAATTTGTCTCATAGATAAATTCAATATACAGTGGAATAAATCATTTAAGGTCTTTTGCATTCATTATATCCAGCCTTATTATGGTTTGTCATGATAGAAGTTGTGTTTTTTTTGACATTATTTTGTTTCTTTTTAGATTTCTCTGGGACCAATGGGCGCCGCGAGTCACAAGGTTCCCTGTCTTCAGGAGCCAGTCTGGAACTGGGGACGTCAGGGTCAGGAAAGAACGAGGTCAGTCTGACAGGAGATCAGGATCTAATCAGTTCTTTTAGTGTTTTGGTTCTTGGATGCTGATGCTGGTCCCTCCAGGACCAGGACTGGGGATCAGTCCTGGTCCTGGAGGGAAACCATCCTGCAGGTTTCAGATGTTTCTCTGCTCCTCAGCAGGTCTTAAAGTTCTGCAGAAGCCTGTTAATCACTCAGGCATTCATATCAGGTGTGGCAAAGCAGAGAAACACCTAAAACCTGCAGGATAGTGGCTCTCCAAGACCATGCATAAAAAATAAAGTTTACATATTTTGGGAAACCTACAGCATTTAGGGTTAAATTCTTAAACTTTGTTTACGTTTTAAATGTTGCTTTTATGAATAATTCGGTTAAATAAACAGTGTGACTTGTTTCCTTCCAGGGGGATGTTTCTCGTTGTGCAGCAGCAGATCGAGGAGGAAGCAGCGCCCCCTTGAGGCAGTGTAACATAAGCCTCCCTGATGGCTCCTGCTGCTCTGTTCCTCTGGGGGCCGGCGTGTCCATCAGAGAACTGCTGCAGGGTCTTTGTGAGAAACTCTGTATCAACCTGGCAGCTATCGACCTCTTCCTGATCGGAGGCGAGAAGGTGCAGCTCAGTTTGTCTGATCCTTTCATTTCTGTGCTTTAAAAACAGCAGATCACATGTACCGACAAAATACGGTCTGTATTAGTGTTCCTGCTTTAGGGAGAATCTAAAATAGCTGAAATTTATCAGCTGTATTGATCAGTATTTTAAAGAAAATAATGATCCAGATAGTTTTAGTGTAAAACTACATAATTAGCATTCTGGGAGACTTATAGTGTTTTTCTGGACAGATACATCTCCTTCGTTTGCTCCTTTTATATTTCAGCTTGATGTGAGTTTACTTTAGGATATTTTACACAGAGCTTTTTTTAAGGCGTTGCTCTTTTCTTTCTCAGCCACTTGTTTTAGACCAAGACTGCATGACCCTGTCCTCTCGAGACCTCAGACTAGAAAAACGGACCCTCTTCAGGTATTAAATACACTCATACAATTTCCTGCATTGTTGCTGCTATGAAAGATCAAAAACAAGTTTCAGACTTGTGATAATGCTGATTGTGTTCTCCTCTCCAGACTCGACTTGGTTCCCATCAACCGCTCGGTGGGTTTGAAGGCTAAGCCCACGAAGCCGGTGACCGAGGTCCTGAGGCCTGTTGTGGCCAAATACGGCCTGCACCTTTCTGACTTGGTGGCACATATTGTAAGTCTGTCTTTGTGTAGAAGACGAGCAGTGTGGAAAAAAACGACAACAAACTCATTAAATGTGTGTGTGTGTCTGTGTGGCGTAGAGCGGAGAGTCCGAGCCTTTAGATTTAGGTCTTCCTATTTCCAACCTGGACGGTTTGCGGGTGGTTTTAGACACAGAAGAAAACGTTCTTGGAAAAGGTAAAATACACACATACAACCACATAATACAAAAAGTAGGGATGTGTAACATTTAAGTAAAAGCAGAACGCAATGGTTTGCAAATCTCATAAACCCATGTTTTATTCACAGGTACATATATCAAATGTTCTGTTTTTATTTACATTTTACTTAACGTCCCAGCTTGTTTAGAATTGAGGTTGAACAAAGCAGTTTTCAGTTTTTTCTGATTCATTTAGTTTGTTTCTCTACGCTCCATCCTCTCAGACAAACAGAAAGTAGCTCCCTCTAAGAGTCACCTCCCAGCCTCTACGAGCAGAAACCAATCATCAACAGTAAGATCTCGTCCAGCCTCTTGTTTCACGTTTTCCTCTCGCTCTGGAATGTTCCTTAACCCACGAATCTCTCCCTACTGCCTGGTTGATATTGTCACGCTACTAAGTGTCTCTCCTGCCATCTTCAGTCACTGGTGTCTGTATGTCTGAGCGCTGTGTGTTAAACGTGGTGTAATACGTGAACGCTGTGGTACCGAGAGCCGTGTCACTCTGTTAAAGCTCCTAATGATCCATTATTGTGGTCTGCCTCTGGCTGAACGCATCATCAACTTTCCTTTCTGGTCTTTCCTTTCCTTTCAACAACACCTACATGCCAGGTGGCGTGATCCCAGTTTCACACATTGGTTCCTGGGTGTCAGAACCTCCAGAAAGCGATGCAGCCGGTCGTTGGTCGTAGAGCTTTAGTTTTCTGTTTGGATTTTCTTTCAGCTTTTGGGGTTTAATCTGAAGTAGTGGTTTACTTGATTACCCTTTTGGCTGATTCCAGAATCTATTTATTTATTTTTTCTTCTTCTTTAGTTGCAGTAGTACAGCTTGAAGTAGTGGATAGTTGGACCTTGTGGTGTTGTGATGTGTGTGTGTGTACTTGATGATGCTTCGCACACAAAATGGACATTATAGCTGCCTGAATGGAACATCCCAACTGTATTTGAGCCACTTTATATGTTCTCTTCAAATCATTGTAAAAACACTATCTGGCCAAAAAAAAAAAACTCATAAAAAAAGAACTACAGTAGGAATTAGAACCAGGTTAATTTTATTCCTTTTAAATGCTCTGAGTAACTTTTCATTCTTAAGCAACCAATGTTTGAAGACTGTGAGAAGATGTTGTTTTTTTGTTTTGGGTGGTTTTATCATCAGTCTCCATCAGGTTAGCAAACTACAGTGGAAATAAAAAGAAACTGTTCATAAAGATGGTGATAAATCATCATCTTTGCTGAAGGAATCTGGTTGGAAAACCTTCAAAAGGTAGTCTAGTGTCTCACTGAGCTGTGGATATCAGACACTAGTTATTGACTCAAAATTGTGAGATAAACACATTTTCCGTTGCAGCTTCACTCGTTTCTGAATGTTTGCAAGTAAGTGACCAGGAAACGGCTCTGGCGCTTTGGAAATGGGTTGGAGATGCACGAGTTTGAGACGAGTTCGAGGCGGCCCCGGAGACTCTGACCACCGTCACCAGCTCGCCGCTGCTCAGTGAGATGCTACCGTTAAACGTGGGATGAAATCAAATTAAAAGGAAACAACAGAACTCCCAGCAGTCCTAAAAAGTAAAACTAATTTCCACATGCAGAACGTACAGGCAAATCAAAAGTTTGCTTTTAAAGATAAGGGACGTTATTAAAATCTTGAAATGTGGTCAAAGGTCACGTTGAGTCCATCTTTTCCCTTTCAGGGTGATAAAAATGAGCCGTGGGTAAAGTCTTGCACTTATGCAAATAGTCCCTTTTAATTTACTTTTGTTCTGAATAAATTCCAAGATGCCAGGACTCATCAGGCTCAAATTAGATAAAGTTCATGAACCATGAGACATCGTTAGGGTCGAGTCCTGAAATGTGCTGGAAATAACTTTACTGTGCAACCTTTTTTTGGCCAGATAGTGTACACATGCCCCAATCATCAAAACCTCATCACTCCCCATCAAATTGTTGGGTTTTTTTTTTTGTTTACAATTTGTGAGCGTCTTCACCATCAGCAGCATTGGTTCCCACATGTTGTCAGTGCTTCCTCCCATATTTGCTGCACCCTGATTCCTCAGGGCGCTAATGCCCCACTCCACTCTCCGTGTGGCCCCCAGGGGGAGGACAGGCCATCAAGGAAAGCCGGTACAGCCCACCCCCATGGGGAAAATGGCAAGGCTGGGTCAGGCCCTGACGCAAGCGGCCAGCCTTTGTCCAACCACTCTGTCTTTCATCATAAGGCTCCAGAGAAAAGAAAGCAGAAAAAGATAAATATAGACGAAGCTGAAGGTAAAAACTGAACCACTTCCTTCTCTCTTGTTTCTGTAGCTGTTGCTTTGATCAAACTAACCCTTCCGCTTGTTTGCAGAATTGCAGAAGCACCAAAAGCTTTCAAAGCTGTGTAGCTACATGTAGCACAGTCACCCCTGCTTGTACTGAATGTAGCTTTGACTGGTCGAATTGATTAAAACACATTGCTGCATGTTTTAAGCAATACTGTACAATTATTGTGTTTTAACTGGTATTTGTTTTGTTTTGTTTTAAAGGTACTTGTTGCAAAACGTGAAATCAAACATAAAAAAATATAATATTATCCTGAATTATATCAAATTGTGCAGTTTGAAAGAGTTTACTCCAGTAATTTTCCAAATATGTTGATATGGAATTATTCTCTAAATCCGTCAAAAGCAACGTGATTGGCTTACTTTAGGTATTTTAGGCTGGCCGTTAGTGAGATACTTCAAAATTTAATATGAGTACTATAACAAGTAAACACAGGGCCAGTATCACTGATCTGATCTGATCTGAAGCTTTTATCTTATAAGAGCAGCTTCTCGTGTTTTATCATCAATTATAAATCTAAATATATTTTCGTGACTGTTAAATAACGGATTTTACCTTCCAATATTAATTATTGGCATTTCAAAACCCAAGATGGATTTTAGGCAAAGTTTTTAGAAGATATATATATTACTGTAATGACTGAATTTGCAAAAAAAAATTGTTCAGTACGAAGTGGAGTATGGATATTTTAGGATTTACATTATTCCGAACACCATGTTCAAACATAAGGGTGTCCATATGTGCTCTTGGCACCAGGACACCCTAGGTCGCAGTTCAATGATCGACTTTGTTGTCGTTTCATCTGATCTGCGGCCGCATGTTTTGGACACTCGGGTGAGGAGAGGGGCAGAGCTGTCAACTGACCACTACCTGGTGGTGA
>NC_051432.1:25263091-25274313 GCF_001649575.2 Kryptolebias marmoratus
TTTCTCGGCTGGCCTGGGAACGCCTTGGGATTCCCCCAGAGGAGCTGGCCCAAGTGGCTGGGGAGAGGGAAGTCTGGGTCTCCCTGCTTAGGCTGCTGCCCCCGCGACCCGACCCCGGATAAGCGGAAGACAATGGATGGATGGATGGATTATTCCTAGTTTTTGTTTTGTTTCGTTTATTCAGTCACTTCGGCTGTTTTTGTAGGTAAACAAACACACGTGGTCACAAATTTTGCTTATAAATTAATAATTTGATGACACATTAATCGTCAATATGAGAAAAAACTGTAGATTATTTTCTTATTCGGTCGTCGTGACTTTGCAATGAGTACCTTTAAATGTTTAAGATGATGTTCTTGTGTGTGGATGTGCACATGCACATACCTGTTCATATATTTGCGTGTTTCTGTGTGTGCACGTGGCACGGTGTGTGCCTGCAGAGTTCTTCGACCTCATATCCAAAGCTCAGAGCAACCGAGCCGACGACCAGCGAGGCCTGCTAAACAAGAGCGACCTGCAGCTCCCAGACTTCCTGCGCCTGTTGCCGCCGGCCGCCGACCAGACTGCGTCTCCTCCTCGCAACCCTGAGCCCAGTAGCTCCACCCCCAACTCGCGTCACCCCAACAACGGCAGCGGTCGCCGGGGTAACAAGTCACGCAGCAACGACCGGGGAGGCGTAGGCAGCACGAAACTGCTTAGCGCGAGCCATCAGTCGCAGAGCTTGGACTCTGCGCTGGGCACGGAGGGTGGAGGGGGCAGGAAACCCAAACCGCCTCCCCTGTTTCCAGCCACTGTCTCCCCCATCCACCCAACCCGAGCCGCTCCGCACATCCTTCAGGACTCCGCCATCCAAATGCTCGAGGAGGACACCTTGTCTGATTTGACTCTAGTGGGAGAGGGCGACATTAACAGCCCCAGCCTCAACTACGTCACCCCCTCAGCCCTTCTGAGTAAGCCCCTCCCCCGACCTCAGCAGCAGGCACGGGACGGTCGACCTAGCTCAGGTACTTTCCCGGTGTGACTCTGTTCACCTTACAACCTTCACCTCACCTGACCTCTCGTGGGACCGGAGGCCCGCCGGAGTCAGTTTGAGTTCGCTTTGGTTCAAAATGCATCTAGATCTCCTCCTTTTCTTCCACTGAACTGCGTAGGAAAAAAAAAAAAGTTTGTTTCATTAGATAACTCTGCAGTTTAATGCTAATTAGATAAATGTTTTACCCCAATTTTGTATAACAATACACCCAACAAATGTAAAGATTACAGCTAAGACCTTAATAACTTGATAGGAAATAGTTTTAGACAGTGAATTAGAAAAAAGTGATGTGTGCACTACTTTACGGCCAACTCTAAGTTGCAAACAAACTTAGAAAAAAAAAAAAAGGTGTCATTACACAAAGAGAGGAAAAATGGATGCATTAGGCTTGCACAGAGTTTGCTCTGGAGTCTCCCCCTGTGTGGTGTGTATCTGTGTGAACCTTTGAATGGACTTGCTGTGGATTGTTTTTTTTTATTCTAAGAGTCAGAAGATTGAGGACGAGCGTGGGAGGAGTTGGTGAAGACCAGTGCCAATTTCACTCCTCAAGCCCCCAAATGTAAAGAAGCTAACAATGCACTTTAGCCAGTCATAAACAAGACTTTACACATTTTTGAATTCACGTTTCCTCCTTATTCTTCATTACATGAACTTTTCAGAACGTGGTTTAACTGCCAGCAGTTCAGAAAACAGTTGATATCTGTTTAAAATCAGTAGAAATGACGTTCTAGGAGCCGTATCGAAGCTAGAATAAATGCTGCAGGTTTAAGCAGATCAGATGATCATATATCGGGGCCTCAGCAGGCCGAACTAAATCCTAAACACAAACTTTCCGGATCATTTCAAGCCGTCTTTATTTCCATCTTTGTTGTCTTACCTCAGGCATTTATTGTCCCGCTCACGTCCAATCATGCTCCCCCATCCAGAATTATGTGCACTGACTGTAAACGAGCAGATTTTCTTTTTTTCGCCAACATTTGTACTTTAATTAGGAATACTTTCAGACAGCAGGAATAATTGGAGCAACTTCCACGGAGTTTCTAAGGGTTTTCCCTTCCCTTCATGCTGTACAATGTAACTATCAGTACATTAATTTATGCCTCGTTCTCTTCATGTTTACGTTCTGTCAGTTAAAAAGTATTAATTTGTAAATAGTTCACTTTCTGAAAGCAGTCGTTGTGGAATGGCGTAGCAGCTGTTTATTGAGTTGTGTTTCGACAGGAATCAGCTCCGCTCGGCGGAGTTGACTTTACTGGCTGTAAATAGGTCAAATAAATGTTTTAGAGGTTGTATGTAGCCTCTTGTCTTGGGTTTTATTGATACTGGATTTGTTCTGTCTGATAGTTAAAGCAGCGTTAAAACACACTAACCGTTAACTTTGGATTAGGAAGCATTTAAAGGTTCCTTCAGATCAAATATCCAGCCTAAGTTTTTACAGGTTTGACCACTGGTAAAAAGTGATTTATTATGTTTACTGAAACACTATATTAATTGTGTTTATGCCGCTCATATCATTATTGATTTGTAGCTCCGCAGAACTGCAGCCAACATCCTGACAGAGTAATAAAAACACTCCAAAGGTCACTAAAACACGTTTACATCACGACTGTCAGACTCCTTAAAGGCTCCTAAAGCTGCACAAAAACCATTTTTTCCTTTTCTTTCAGAAGTCTGATTTCATTTTACTAATACAAGCTACAAAATATTTGTCTTTTTTTATTATGTTAAACTTGGAACAGAAATAATTGACATTGGTGTATCCGGTACTGAGAAATCCAAAGTATAAAATGTTGAAATCTTTAGTAATACTTCAACTTTTTCCAGTCTGAACCCAAGAAATCTGGATGTAAACCTGGTTTAATTTGTTAATATGTGTTTATTGGTCTATTTAAGGTCTATAAGACATCTCAAAGAAGTTTAAGACATTTAAGTATTTTTAAACAGTTGTCAGCAGGTCAATGTGATAATAAGTATTTTCTATAAAAGTGTTTGAGGAGCAACAAATGAGGAAGAAAATAATTAAAGTTCCTAAAAGTATATATATTCTCTGCCATTCTTAATGCCTTTAAACTATTAATAATTCCAGTTTGTAAGAGAAAAAGGTGTGATTTCTGATAAAAACCATGGCAGGACAGAGATTTATGGTTCATCGGTAGCTGATATAAACACGTGAACGGTGGAGATGTTTTGAGAAAAAAGTTCAGTTGTACAAATACTCAGCTTGGCAGCACGTATGAAGACATTTTTGGATTTGGAGCAACATATGGTGCCTTTCAGGCAACAAACAGGTTGTTCTCAGCGTGAAACTGGAAATCTCTCTAAACATCGGAGCATTTATTAGCTGTTGTCCCATTTCATCAAAATAGAAATTAAAAATCATAAATGTGGCAACAGCTTTGCACTGTTGTCACATTTATTATTTCCCAAAAACACCTGACTCCAGGAAGAATTGGAAAAAATAACACCTATCGTGTTTTAGTCTTGGTGTTTTTAAATTCAGAATGTTTTTATTTAAGTTTTGTAAGAAGAAACTGTTGCAGAAATCCATGTATATTAACAAATAGAATAAAGTTTACAGGTTAGGCTTAGGTTCAGAGTGTCCCCAGTAAAACTAAAATGAAAATAAATGTAAAAATGAACTTGTGTTTTTATAATGTGTTGTAAAAGTTTTATATCCTTACACAGATTAATCAGATTTATTTGATTAAACAGTGATAAAACTGCTGGCATTTCATTAGGAACCGCAGACAGGTTGAATTTATTGTCTATACATTATTCAAATGGCTGAAGCAAACTTCTGGAGATTTTTAGAACAACTGAAGTGCTTTGAAACAACAACCGGGTGTTTATTCTTTAAATGTGATGCTTAGTGCCGTAATATGAATCTAAATTCTTCGGGTTTATCAACAAAACTGACTGCAGTGAAATGTGACTCAAGTATTTATTTGACCTTTGGCACCAAATTGTTGCCCTTAATGTTTGTATTTTATATTCCTGTCATTACTATAGAACAGTAAGAGCATCACAAACAATGATGGCTGATATTCGGTATTATTTCTATTTAAACATTTATTTTTACATGTTTAATTGGTAAACAGCTTTTGTAGTTAAACGTAATTTTCTTCAGTACCAGCTGAAAAGACTTGTTGAGCTTCTGGTTTCGTTCTCCGTTTTTTATTTTTTATTTTGTCTTACTTGATATTCCCTTCCACTCTTTTAGCTTCTCTCTTCTTAGAGTGTATCTGTATGTGTGTGTGTGTGTGTGTGTGTGTGTGTGTGTGTGTGTGTGTGTGTGTTTGTCTGCAGGACGGGGCTTTTGTTTTTGAGGTACAAAGGCTTTCGGGGAAAGTGGGCCAATTGCTATGCATGGCTGCCACTCTGCCCGGCATCTTGTTTGGCGAGCGTTGTCATTCCCGACTCTTTAATAGTCCACAAACACAACTAAGGTCTGTTTCTTCCTCGTCGTTATACACACACACACACACACACACACATTTCCACCTCACACACCATGCTTGAGGCTCACAGAAGTACATTTCTGCGTGCGTCTTTCGCGTCACATGATGGCGTTATTCCGTTGCTGTTTTTCTTTAGAACGGCTCCTTATAGACGCTTTTTGTTTGTTTCCTCGGAGACCAACTTGTGACGGCAACAGCAAACGATTTCATTTAACCAGAAAAAAGATGCTCGCACGGATACCGAGAAGTTTGTCTGTTTTCTGCTGATTCGTTATCAGAAAAATCAAGTTTCCATTCAGGGGAGACGAGCTGGAATGGCCTTCAAGTGATTCTGGATCAAAAAGGACAATAAAATGAAGGTTATTCGAACAAATTGCTTCTCTTTTAGCTTATTTTTAAATCATTGAATTCATCAGCTTTACTGATCGTAGAGAAACGTGTTATTTAACAAGAAACTGCAGCACTTTCTTCAAAGTAAACCGGTCTTTGGTTGCAGTTAGTTTCCCTGTGATGGGACGCGCTGAGTTGCATTTCCTAATTAAATGGGAGAACCTTCACAGAAACGGCTATAGGAATTAAGTTTGGCTCCGTGTTTCAACTCACCGGCTTGTTGCTGTGCCCACATCAGGTGGCCAACAAAAATAATTGCCTCCAAGCGACTTGAACGGCTCTTGGATGGACTGCCTTTGAGATGAAGAGTGAAAACACAAACATTTTATCAAGCTGGATAAAACTAATTTTGTTTAGGTGTTAATATTAACAAGTATTTTCTATTGTTCTGACTGATTAGAGCTCTGCTCAGGCTGAACTACATGATATTTCTAATTTAAATATATGTGTAAATGAGTAAAGTCAGTATTTATCTCTCGGCTCCTAAAGGGGAAGGCAGAGCGATAATGTTTTTGCTCCTGTCTGTGTGCATAAACTCTTAACACGATGTGATCCAGTTCTACTCAAGTTGAACATCCTTTAATCCATTTTCCAGTGACCCTTGTTCAGAAACACGACGACCCTCTGAAGAGACGTTTCCTGTATCTGTGTCATTCACCGCCTGACGAGCTCTGCAGACGGCCGCTGCAGACGAGTGCTGCAGACGGCCGCTGCAGACGGCCTCTGCAGACGGCCGCTGCAGACAGGTTCTGATTGATTGCTTCGGCCCCCAGTCTCTGTGTATGTTGTCAGACCAGTTTTCCACACCCTCTGGACATTCAGAGCACCGATCTGGTGGTCAGATAGCTGCGAGCGTGATTTGTTAACTTTCACAGACTTCTGGGTTACAAATGGTCACTTTTAAGATGTGACTCGAATGTTTACGCTAAATGACACAAAATCCCTTGTCTCTGTCACACTCAGTCACAACACCTGCTGCCAGCCTCCAGGGGAAGGCTCATTTCATTAGTGACAGATCAGTGATGGATAATCAGCGGCTGACAGGATGCTGCGTCGAGCTTTGATCACACAGAGTTAAACTGATGTTTTCTGCTTTAAAGGGTCAGCAAAGTGGCAAAACCCAGCACTTCTGAGCTGATAGGATCACTGTAAACACTGCTTAGACTGTCGTTCTTCTCCTCATATCCTGTACCTCAGGATGGAGGTAGTCACAGGACTGAAAGAGTCTGTCTGTGTAAGACAGCTGGCATTGTAAAACACATCCTTCTAACCAAAGATGATGTCTCTCGGTTGATTTGGAAACTCTGACCTGTTGTCTGTTTGGTCTGTGTGGATTTTAAAGAGAAACTGGCAGCTCACAGTGGTGTCTCAATGTTAGTGAATCAGAATTGCGAGAGAACAGGTAAATTCAACAGGTCAAGTTTTGAGTGGCTGTTTTTTTATTTTTCTTTAAATCACGGCCTAATTTCATGTGAGTGGCTCGCAAAACTGGCACCTTCCTGACATCTGTGTGCTTTTTAGACCTAAACATTGGGGACTGTAGCTTCGAATGTTTTCTGGAGAGCTTCTAAATGCAGCTGTAGAATTTACAGATGTCGGAGATGCCTGCAACGACTCTATGACAACTTTGAAACTTTTTGAGCACGTTCAAAATTTAAGTGGCAGGGCAGTGAGGTTCTGAAAATCCCACGCAAACGCTTCGAGACATTTTGGAGACTCTGTCCCTCATGAAACCTCCAACATTCGTTCAAGATACTATCTTTAATGAGGATTTGTGTAAAAATGGATTAGGAATAAGCGGCTCGTAACCAGTCAGCTGACCAATCAGAGCGTTATTATATAAACAATAAATAGTTGTCCAATTTTCCATTAGAAGCTCATAATAATAAAATCTTTAAAATATTGTCACTTATCTAAGAAATGGTTATATTTTGTGATTAATGATCGCAAAATTAAACTTTATTTTTCATTAAATGATAAAATGTTAGACACTGTGTTATTGTTATTTTTTACTTCAAGTTTTGCTCTGATGAACACAGGAATGGGAAAAGCTAAATGCAAGAAATATTTACTTTTACTCTCCAACCTTTCAGCCTGTTTGCAGTTAGGATTTGTCACAGCAGGAAGTTTAATTTGTTTCAGAAGCGTTTCAGAAGTTTTTATTTATTTTTTATAAACGTGTACTCTAAGGATTAGAGCCTAACTTTTTCATTTGGCTCAAGAAAAGACAAAGCTGTTTGCAACACAAGTTTTAAATTCAAGTGGTGTTTGGTCGGATTAAAAAGACCAACAAACGAGAACTTTACCTTCCCTCTGTGAGCCACTAGATGGCAGCAGTCTGTACTGATGGGGGAACAAAGCCTCCTTTCAGTCGCAGAAACCCTGCCAGGAACCATCTTACTGTCTTTCCCATAATATCAGAGCCAAGAACCAGCATGGGAATATCTGTCACATCCAGTTAGCTTCCTGCTGCCTCCCAGCTCTCCCTTGTGTGTGCATGCATGCGTGTGTTATTATATCCCTGGTGTTTGAACACTTGCTGCAGGCTGATTGCAGCCATCAGTGAAATACTTGACATCATTTTTCTCTATGTGAACAAGTTTCTGTGTTTCTAACTCTTGTTTTTTCTTAAATATTCTGTAAACATGCTGAGGGATGAAAACATTTGTTTATATCTGCAGAAACTTTATTTCCCACCTGCAACAGGATTTTGTTTTTGCTTTTTTACGTTTTCTCTTGGCGTGTTTGCAGTGCCGGTGAGTGCTTTGGCCTTTGTCTACATTTGGTCAGATCTCTCTTTAAAGCAGCCTCTTCTTCCTCAGGTAAAGACAGAATTGGGCTGAGAGAAAGGGAAAAAGGTGGAAGTGGTTACAAAATGCCAAACAGACGGACAGCATCCTCAAACCCCACCCCTTCCTCTCCGCCATCTCCTCCACCGCGTCCCCCTCTTCGCTCTCGCCGCAAATCGAAATCCCCTTCATCCCGCCCCGGCCACACAGCCCCCAAAAAGGCCCTGGATCTGGACAAACTAGGAGGCCCTTCAGAGCCAAAAGACATCAGGCACAGAGGGCCCCGAGACCTTCAGGGCTCCCAGTTTTCAGACCTGGACAGGAAGTGGGAGGGCGTGGCCTTTGAACTGCAGAGCCGAGGCGGCAGGATGAGGTCAGCAGTGTACCAGACTTCAGACCTGCCCTCGATGGTCAAAGTCAGGAAACAGCTGGACCAGATAGACCGAAGTAAACTAAAAGCGACTTTTGTTTGAGGAGCCTGATGTTCGGCTGACTCCCAGTCTGTCTGCGACTCTAACAGCACTGATGCTCTGACTCACACACAGCTGAAAATGGTCCTGATTTAAAGTGTGCAGCTGGCTCCAGACGCCCCGCTGAGGGCTACAGACGGCAGGATGAGATTCATCAAAATCTGTGTCTCAGTTTCAAACAACATGATCACACGTCACATGCACTGCCCAGGTTTCTCTTCAGCACTGTGGCTAGACTAATGAAATGTCCGACCTCTGTTGAACCATGTATCCCCATAACTCTAAGTGGCGATGACTTCATAAGAGTCTTTATCAATAAAATTATTTCAGTTAGAGAGAAAATTCACACCATCGTTCCTGCTGTTGCCTCTGATTCCCTGTCAGATGACGCAGCCTTAGAACCTGATTTGTGTTTGGACTGTTTTTGTCCTGTTGAACTTTCCAAATTGTCACGAACAATAGCTTCATCCAAACCATCGACATGTCTGCTGGATCCCATCTCCAGGCTGTTCGAAGAGGTAATTCCCCTAATTAATATCCCCATTTTGGATCTGCTTAACCCCTTCATGCACAAATTATGACGACTTCAAACAAGATTTCTTTCACCCCAAAGTGTTTTTATTTTGCTCAAAAAAGAGGGGAAATAAGGTTTTGTAAAGATTTTCTTTGTTCAAAAACACGTTCAGGGATGTTTTTAACAGACGGCAGCGTATTAAATGATGCACTATGCTCATAAAAACCCAAACATATAGGAGAAAATGTCTTTTAAACATCTGTCCCCTGCAGGGATCACCATGAATGAAAGAGTTAATTTGTCTCTAATGTTTATGTACCACAGAGCTTTAAGGTTGCTGTAATTAAACCTTTACTAAAGAAACAGGTTCTGGGAAATCACAAATCAATTGTGTGAACATCTGGACAGAAATAATCTGTTTGAGGAGTTTCAGTCAGGGTGAAAGTTATTTATGATGTCCTCACGGCCTCAAACTGTGGACTTGTGTCCATTCTTGTCCTGTTAGATTTCAGTGCTGCGTTTGATACAGTTGTAAAATGTAAATGAAGCTGAATTAGCCAAAAACCATGTGACAGCCGTAGCCTGTGCAGGTAAACAGACATGGCAGACTCAAGGAAAAGATGTGAATCTGCTGCTAAACACAAAAGAGGAGAGAAAGAATGAGCAGGACAACTGTCAAAGAATAAAAATCAGGGATGAAGCAGGGCGGAGGAGCGCCGTAGACATTCAGACACAAGCAGCTTTTACAGACCAGTTTCCTATCCTTTTATCTGCACACTTTCCTCAACAAATCTGACCGTAAATATGTACAGATGCATCAAAAATTGGCAGACTTCTCCAACCCTAATGGCTCCACTCTGGACGTCATCATTGCTGACCTTTCAGTCACTTTGGCTCTTTCTGTAGGTAAACAAAGTCATTTACCTGGCAGCCGGTCACAAATTTTGCTTACAAACTTTTTACTTAAGGACACATTAACCATCAATATGAGAAAAAAAGGATTTTGTTTCTTACTTTATGATTTTTTTGACAGGTCTTTTTGATTTTGCATTGAATAACTTTAATAAATGACCTTTTTTCAGCATCATACTCTGGAGCAGAATTAGTCTGGAGCACAAAAGTTTGAATAACCATCGTGACCAAAAGGTACAAAACACGAACTACTGGGTTTGAAAGAAAACCCCAATGCAAATGGTAATCAGAAATACTAAAGAGACTTTAACTAAATGTAAATGTCTTTTTACAATAAGTCATTAAGAAGTCAATATTTCAGACTTTTAATTCAGTCTGCTAATGGTGGTCCCTTTGAAAATAAATGTCATATTAAGGAGAAACCAGGTTATTTGTGTAAGCATGCTGAGCTACAGAGGTTTATCGTGAATATGTTTGTGTCACTTTCTTCAGTTGCTTGATGCAGAATTCTATTTGAATAAAATTAAAAAGGTTTTGCTCTTTGTTAGCCTGTCAGTTGGCTGTAAATGTGGCTGGTTAGTTGGGCTAATGTTAGATGAATGATTATTTTGTGAATAGTTGACAGGTGTTTTGCCTCTTTATACATTTTTGGACCAAAACAATGTTATATTTTTTATTTACAAGAAAAAACTGATTTAAAGTTAGCATCTGATTTTATCCTAGCTTCCAGAGAGAAGCTAGTTGAATCTCATTCCTGTTCAATGAATTTGGTGATTTAACAATATTGACCCTACTCTCATTTGATTTGCATATATAAAACTACATTTAGGGCATAAATTGAAACAATTATTCTCTTTCTGACTAATACATGGTTTGGCAACCAGGTAAGTGGGAGGCTTAAAAACTGTTTTTAACGCATTAAGATTGACATGGTAATTACAGTCCCTTCTCTTTATACCAGTTATTTCAGGATTAAAATGCTGTTCACACATGACTGCATCTCTATTACTGTTATTGTGCTGAATGCCATTGTCTAATATTTTAAACATATTTTAAGATGCAAAAACAAAACAACAGGCTAATACCGGAAGGGCTGTTGATGCGCATGGGCCAGCTTGACCGGGTCAGAGGTCAATCACAGATAGAAGTTCATGGTATAGAAATAGAACAGAAATAACGCTAATAGATATAGTTTCTTGTTCAGTTGTTGATTTGTTTTTTTAGCATGTAAGTCCATCAAGTTGGTGTCAGAAAAGCAAACCAAAATGTAGCCACTGACAACAGCCATTAAACAAGAGAAGAAGAACGTCCACGCTAAAGCTAGCAACTGTTAGCATCCGGTTTTATTTCTTAGTTATAATTTGACAAAAGTTTTGGCCACAATTAGTAGCTTTTAATGAAGATATTTACAAGTCTATACGCGGTGGTAAGTGCTGTTATTTTTAAATAATATTTGATGTTGTGGCCAGGGGTGGAAATTAAAAATGTTGTCCACCAGCCACTATGCCTGGTGGACAACATTTTTAATTTCCAACAACATTTACCAGCCACTCAATGCATTTACCAGCCACTCAATGCATTTACCAGCCACTCAAATATTTTACCAGCCACTATTTGTTGTTGTGACAAAAAGTTATTTCATATGATGATGATGAT
>NC_051432.1:25275365-25345172 GCF_001649575.2 Kryptolebias marmoratus
TTTTTTTAATGAGAAATATTTGCCCCTCTAAACAATTCTGTTAATAGATAAGTCATTATTTACGGAGACGCAGGAGGAACCGTATCTGATGGGGGAACGCGGCTCGACGTAACAGCAGCAACTCGAGCACATTACTGCCCCCTATATGTCAAGAGGACAAATAACACCTTTTCTGTTCAATTTGCCAACCCGCCACAGTGGCGTGTATGTTGATCAAATTCACCCGCCACTTCAAATATTTACCCGCATTTGGCCGGTGGCGGGTGCTAATTTCCGCCCCTGGTTGTGGCCATAGACATGTATACACGTGTATCTATAGTTATGGCGGCTAAGCTCACCCGATCTCGCCTGCGCATGCGCATAAGAAGAACGGCTGCGCAATTTGCGTATAGGGGAAGCTGGTGAGAGATAAAGAGAAATCAAAATAAGAAATTAAAGATATCAACTTAAAATCAGAAGCCTAATTGTTAGGATAAAAGATTGTAGTGTTATATGCAGTGTTTAGTTGATGCTAATTTACTCTTATTTTGCCTCAAACTATATTTTAAAGCCCAGTTTTGTGGATTCTGTAAGTTTTGTTGTCCTTTAAAGGACAATATTAAAAACTGTGTGTCTCTAATTTAAGTAAATTGTACATTTAAAAAGTATAGAGAAAGCTTTTCAAATTTTATCCCGAAATGACAATTTTTTCTTTCTTATTTGGTGAAAATTCATAATAGCCCATGCTGAATTTAATTCCTTCATCGTGGATGAAGTTTCTCCAGAGCTGCAGAAAAACAACACAGCTGTTTTTAAACATGTGCCACTACTAGCTTTGGCAAAAGATGTTTCTGTCATGTGTTAAAAATAAACTGGCTACTTTTAAAAACAAACAAAACAAAAACAAACAAAAAGTATTTACAAAGACAACCCCGGGCATATGAAGATTTTTAATGAGAAATGTTGTTTTCGGGACAGTTTATCCCTCCAGTTATTTAATTTAAGCCTTAAAGGCTTCGGCGCTTCATGAGGAGCAGTGACAGGAAGATTAAATTGCACATAGACCTTCCTGCTGGGAGGCAACAAATCCAGCTGGGCTGCTTTTCCTTTTTTTAGCTGCTCATTTAATGGTAAATGCACAAATGAATTATCATGCTGTTACAATAAAAAACATTATTTGGTTGTATGGGGAGTCTTGCATAATTACTGTTGGTGATTTTAGGTAAAAAAAAAATCTATTTTATATTTCTTAAACTTGTTTTTCTTTGCTATTCTCCTGCCAGCTTTGACAAATTAAACTTTATTTACACAGGCAGAACCGAGGCTCCACCGATCAGTTAGAAGGAAACATTAATCCCCGTCTAACACCCGGCTAAGTAAAAAATATTTAGGAGTTAAGTGAAAAGAACGTGAGTTATGCCCTTTTAATCAAATTAGCTTCATTGCAGACAATAAGCGCTTGAAGTGGGATGACAACTGTACTAAGTTGGCAGGAGGCTGGTGTCTCTCCCCGCCCCAGGGGGGAGGACTGAGGGGGAGAGAAAGTGTCTGCCATCAGGATCTGGGCTGTAAAGGCTATTTTGAAAAGTGACCCCCTCTCTATTACACACACACAGCTGCTCGGAATCATGACAGAAGATGACGGATACGGTTGTCGCAGAGGGACAAGTCAAGTTTAGAGATGGAAAAAAGGTTAATTTGAACAGATTTTTTCCCTTATTTTAAGATTTAAATCTGTTTTTCCGTTCTCCCGGGCTCGTCAGAGGGATCTATTTGTCTGATTTGTTGTGTTTGAAACTTCTCCACAGTGGAAGACACGCTGGGTTGTTCTACAGAAACCTTCTCCCGTCGCCGGTATGTCCCAACTGCTTCTATTTATACGGGCAGCTCTTCATATTCCGAAGCAAGTTTTGCACACTTTCACTCCAGCGCTGATCAGATTTTTTCCCTTTCTTTTTTGAAATTTGTTTTTAACTAGCATCCAGCTCTAAAAACCTTTAAATGTGCTGTGATTAAAGTAATCAGGACCTGCCAACTGGTGTCTTGGCTGCGCGCCGCAGAGTGCAACAGATCCACACCAACATGTGTGGAGTTGATCCGGAGAGTTTGGAAATTTCAGTCCTGCCTGCCTTGTAGGAAAACAGTTTCCTCATGATGAAGCTGTTTATGACCCAAAGGCGAAGGGCGATAATGTTTTTACCCATCTGTATTCAATTGTCTGTACATTTAGCAAAAATCTCATGAACCCCTGGACAGATTTGAATGAAATCTTCAGAAAATAATCACTGGATGTGCATCTACTGCTCAACAACTTTTGGAGTGAATCCCATTCAAGATGGCCACCACAGCTAATCGACATTAGCCAACACCATAATGGCTCTAACTCAGTTTTGTGATAGTAACAGATATGCATTCCTTCAAGGAAGTCTAGGCCTTTAAATTGACTCAGATCATTTGAAATCCTAAATGCCAAATCCAGAAACTCTAACAGCGCTGTAGTCTGCTGCTGAACACCTGGTTGGACAGCTCTGTAGGTTGATGTTGACCCCGGATCGTTCAGCGTAGAGATATACGACCCACAGAGTCGTGTCCTTGAAGAAACTGGCAGGAGTTGTAAGAATAGTCAAGGCTCTTCTGCACAGCTCGAGTGCGATTGTAACTCAAGCTTTTTTGTTTTCCAGCTGTGTCAGAGGATTAGTTAATTGTTTTGGGGCTTTGTTATGACAGATGATGTGCCGTTGTAGACAGACGGGTGCAGAGCGGGGAAAACAAACAGTGACACCTCCATCAATCTGATAATTAACTTCAGATTAATGTACAAGTCTGTCAGTCTGAAAGGTTTGTCTTTGTGTCGCCTAAGACTGCTTGACGTTGCTGGTGTGGAAAGAGAAGAAGAAAAAGAAAAGCGGCGGACAGAAGGACAGGCTCCATGTAACTCTGGAGGTACGTTCAGCAGCAGACCAAAGGCTCACTGCTTCAGATTTCTGCTTTCCCACTCATGAATCAGCCTTTTTACTTCTGCGAAAAGACTCGTGTTTCCTACAAAAATGTCTGAGGCGATGTGAAGGAATTAGGACAAGAACAGACTTCAAAAGAAAAACCATTACTGTAGATAAATGTAGAGCAAAATCTAACCACAGAAAATACAAAATATATACAGCAAAAACCAGGACAGTTAATCATCTATAAAATCACGTCTAAGGGGTTTTTGTACAAGTGTTGCCAGAAAACTTTCTTTAATATTATTTGCTTGCAAAACATTCTGTAAATCATATCGTTTAAATTTTGCACTTTTTTAAACACACAAGATCTCACTATTATTTTCCGGTTTTATTTTATTTTCAACTTCTGCAAACTTTATGCTTTTTTAGCCAATCATAAATCAAAACATTCAGCTCATTCTGGAGGAGGAGGCTGTCACTTATGGCTCTTGCAATGTTTATGCTTTTCATATTCCATATAAATATTTAACTTTAAAAATAGAAAAATCTGCTTTGAGAGCCGTTCAATTCCTACATTGTTGTCTTTGACACTTGCTCTATATTTCTCTGCTTTTAGCTAATGTTCTCACACAAACTGTATTTTCTGTAGTTATATCTAAGCTGCCTTTGTGCTCTGGTCTCATGGTTTGTTTTGACACCAAGTGGTTAGAAAATATCTACACGTCAGTTTGTCAGATTATTTTCTCAGATTCTTCAGAGACCAGTTTGTATAAACCAGAGGAATAAAAACTTATGTCTTCATTGCGTTTCTATAAAAGTCATCAAACACAAAGTTTTATTGTATCTTTAATTGTGAGGTCTGAGTGTGAGTTGCTCCTTTCAGGGGATTTGTGGCGTGGAGCCGGGCCCCGGGTACGATGGCGTGTCCTACACCCTCTCTATTCTCTGCCTGGCGTACTCCCTGGTCCTGGGCTTCAGCAGCCGAGACGCCCTGCTGGCCTGGGACACCCGCCTCCGCTACAGCCTGGGTGAAGGTCAGTGCTGTGCTCGCTCTAAGACTTTAACCAAGGTGCTGAAAGTGACGGCGACCTGCATGAAAGAGCTGCAGTTAGTCTCTGCCGTGTTTCTCCACAGAAAGCAGAAGGCAACATAAAGCTGCAGATGTAATCTCTGCTGGTATGTCGTTTTATTTGTGTTGAAAGCCAAGCAACGCGGTGAATGAAAAGTCTCACATTTAGTAGTGCAGAAGTTAACTGTAAAAATGACAAACTATTCATCGGCCTGTTGTACAAATGTGAAAACAATGTTAGCCCTGAACTCTAGTCTCAAACATCTGATCAAGAAGAAAGCAGGTGATGAGGTATAAGCAGCTGCAGCATTCTTTTAAAACGTTGTTTTTATCTGTAAGTTTGAAAAGAGACAATCAGCTCGACTTTAAATAGACTTCTGCCATCACGCTGACTGCTATGAGTTTGCAAAATGTACTTCTTTTGGTTTCATAACGCCCTCGTTTATGAAGAAGGACGAGCAGAAGGGAGGAGGCAGACTTTATGTAAAATGTCCAAGTTTAGCACACAGATAAAATGTTTGATGAGAGACTTTTTTTAGAAGCTGAAACAGGACAAATCCTGTCTGAAACTGATGAGGAGCTGCTGCTCTATCCTTCAGGAGGAGACGTTTCACTGATATAACAAATCACTTATTTTAAGATCACTTTCTGTCTTTTGAATAATAAACACATAGTTAGCATTTGATCATTTTCAGATGCTTTTATTTAAAGCAACTTACAAACAAGAAACAATATTCCAGATTCAGCACACGAGCATTTAGTGCTAAATCTGTTTAAATATGGAGTAGAGGTTGAGGAGGCACAGAAAGGCAAAGTGAGAGTGGTTGGACAAGTTTGAGCTGTTATGGGATGGAGGTTTTCACAGACGAGACGAGTCCTTAGAAGAGTACAGAAGTTGGAAAGACGAGCTCTGCTTTGACAGCGTTTGTTAACTCATTCCACCATCTTGAAACCACAAATGGAAACAGTCTGATGGAGGCTCCGTTGTGTGGGTAGATGGCAGAACCAGATGACGAGGAGTGGTGGAATAACAAACACCACGCAAACAGAAACACAAGACTAAACTTCCCCGTGGACTGTCTAGTTTCACTTAAATGCTGGTATTTCTGTTAAGAAGCGTTGCTGTAGTCGAGGGAAGAGAGAAGTTAGCTGGTCACCAGGTAAAGTGCAAAGTCAGCCTAAAACTTGTTTAATAAATACTCAGAAAGTTTGGGTCCACAGACAGACGATGTGCCATCTGTACAAACGCAGTAATGACTAATTAAGACAAGCAGAGCCCATTACCCTAGCTATCCCAACACACTCCGTGTGTTTGTGTGTTTGTTTACGGGACAGACCCCGAGGATCTGTTTGGTTTTTTGTTTTTTTTTGCTCCACCTCCACCTGTTATGCAGCTGATTCTCTTTCTGATTAATGACTCTCCAGGTAAGTTATTACAGCTTGACGGGAATCTGGAACTCGCTGCTTGGTCTTTTCAAACTTTTTCATCCGTCCCCGTCTCTTCCTCTCCACCTTCAGTCCACAGGTTCGGCGTCGATGTCGAACCGGGCACAAAGCTAGACAGTGGCCCCGCCTCCCTCCACCTGTGCAACAACCTGTTGGTTCTGACCCGGGGCCTCCCTCCTGTCGTCGTCGGCAGCTGGAAGTTGTCGGCGTTGCGTCGATACGGCGCCGTGCCAAATGGTTTCGTGTTCGAAGGGGGGACCCGCTGTGGATTGTGTAAGTAACCTGTGGGCTGAAACCCTTAAATCTAATTAAAAGCCTTGCAATCCTGCATGCACCCCACCACCTTTTATGCCAGAGTGTTAAAAAAAAGGGAACAAAGTTACAGCTGTTTTGGTCAAACCTTCTCATGGACATGTTGGATTATTTCATGCTATCTTGCGGAACCTCTTGAAATGTGATCGAGCTCAAACTACGTGTTGAGGCTGACTCTCAGCTACTACTACACCAAATATTTGCTCAGTATCTGTAAATTTAACTTTGTGTTTGCTAAGGTTGATTAGCTGTGGCAGTTGTCGTGAACTGAATTGACCCCAGAAGCTAATCCGTTGTTGACGTTCATCCAACAATTACTTTCTGATAGCTTCATTAAAACCCATGCAGTGGTTCGTGAGATATTTTGCTAACAGACGGGCGAGGTTGGCTCCAACAGCTGCTGCTGAAGCACCTGGCGTATGTGCTGTTAATGACGCTGAGCTACAACCAGGCTGAACTTTAGCACCATGTCTGTAACGTTGACGGAGTTATTGACATATTTTTTTGAAATGCCAGTTGGCTGTGGCGGCCATCTTGCCATCAGTTGTAGAGGATCATCCAACGATTAGTTTCATTCAAGTTCCTCCTGCGGTTCGTTAGATATGTTGGTAACAAACAGGACGAAAGCACACAACAAACATGTTTGTAGAAAAGTCGAATTGAGCAGCAGTTTGGACCTGCACGTTTGTTTTTATGGTTTAAAATCACTTTAGCACAACTGCATTTAAATTCTCTTCAGCGCAACTAGACGTGTCCCTCCAACACAAACGGATTAAAACAAAAAGAAGAGATTTATTGCGGCAGCGTGTCCTCCACGTGGGCCTGGGTGGAGGTATCTTTTGAATGTCACGTTCATGTTGGGCATGAATGTTCGGAATGAGAGGCAGCTTTGTGTTTTCTCTGGGTGGGGTCTGGACCAAGGTTAAAGTTTCAAACCATGGAGAAAGTTACGCCGCTAACAGCCGATGTGTTCTCTTACTGGAGGAGGGTATATGAAAACTTTCTGCTCCCTCTCTTGTTGTAGAGATTTAGGAATCATTTGAGCTCCTGATTGCACTCTTGCAATGCCGTTTTTTTCCCAAAGAGTGTATGTGTGTGTGTGTGACCAAACACAAGAATAACCGTCATGTTTTCAGGCTCTGGTTACAAAGTTCTTATGAGAGCCCTCTATAAATACCAGGACCAGACTCTCAGCCAATCACAAGCAGCCTGCTGGCTTCATGTCCAATCAGAAGGCCCTTCTTCTTTTCATCAGCAAATTACCCAGCAGACCCGGGGGCAGCAGACAGAGGCCCTCCCGGTGTGGCAGAAGTGAAATCTGCATGTTACATTCCTTGCATGGCTTCAAAGTAAAGTGGAGGGTTAGTTTACGGTTTTCCGTGTTTACTGGTATTTGGTCTACATGCAACACATTTCAGCATCAAGCAGCTGTTTAACGGAGAGCAGATTTTTTAATTTTAAAAGACTTAAATGAAACTAAAAGCTGCCAGTATGCTCAGTAGAAGAATTGGGAGTGATCCACGATCTTTACATAAGAAACTGCAAACTAAACTTTCTGTTTTGCAGTTTGAAAGTCATAAAAATGAACATCGGAGCCTCTTTGTCTTATTCAGAAAGTTCAGTAAAAGTGGAGGAAATCTTTCCTCACGCCAGTTTTAATCATCTTCAAATCATGTAATCATGTTTCTTTCTCCTTTTTATCATCACCGCCAGCCACTGAAGGCAAGAGGCGATAATGTTTGTGTTTGTTTTTCTGTCGCTTTAACAAAACATTTAATGACAGGTTTTAATGAGGATGTACCTCCACAACTGCTGAACGCTTAGGAAACACAAAAATGGCCACAACTCAGTCCGTTTTATGGATGTTGAGCTAAAATGTGGTGTGGTTGGAGCTGAGAGTCATCCTCAACACATTCTCTGAGAGCTAACGGCTCATGTGAGATCCTGGGATGTTTTATAAGATCGTGGAGAACATCATTTAGAACGGGGGGGTCAAACTCCCGGCCTCGAGGCTGCGCTGTCCTGGAAGTTTTAGGTTTTTCTGCTCCGACACACCTGATTCAAATGGTTTAATCACCTCCTCTCCAAATCGTCAAGTTCCCTAGAACCACGCCCACAAGTCATTCATTTAAAGCAAGAACACGTCTAAAACATGCACCCCGACCCCGAGGAACGGAGTTTGACTAAAACGGCTCTAGCTTCTATTCTCACCACACAACGGGCGACAGGCATTCCTTCGAAGATTGCAAGGTTTTTAATTTTAGAAGGCACACATCTTTTCCACCTTACGTTAGACTTTTTAAAACAGATTATTGGTGCATGAATGCAAAGGTGGAAACAGAGACTGAGAGTTGTTTGTTAGTGTGGACTCCGCCGTCTGTTTTATTTCCCCGCAGGTCGTATTTTCTTCTGCTGACCACGGAGGAAGTCTCAGTCATGCCACGCAGCTTTACGCAGTAACTTTATACTGCAGCTGCACACAGCGATACGACCTTTTTCTTTTTGTGGTGACATCCACAGACTTCCTGTCAGCCGGTCCACCAGTCCTCTGAGGCTGTAGGCAGCTGTATTCTGCAGTCTTTACCTGACAGAAGTCTTTTCAGTTATACATTCATATGCAAATTATCTGTGGTTTAAGGATATAATGAAGCCGCTGTTGGCAGATATTTTCTGGCCTATTCTGTTTATGTGTTTGTTTCAGCCCTGCAGCACAAACAGCTAAACGTGTTTTTAGTGCACACATGCTGACACAGAAATAAAACGGTGTACCGCAGAGTCTGGACAGCCTTCAGGCTCCTGGTTCCGGATAAAAGCCATTTTAAGCTCACATGCTGGCTCGGCAGTCTTTCCGTGTCCCTCAAACCCTCACACCTCTCTGATAGTTATGTCGTTGCACGTGTGACAGTTTGTGTTTTATATTTAGTCAGAAGGTATCGAGGGGTTAAATCCGACCAGGCAGCACTCCTGCCAGGTGATGTGAAAGTGTGAGCGACCCTCAGAGGTTACAACGTCTGATTGATAAATTCTTCTCAGCTGTGCAAACTGTTCAACTCAGAAAAGGTTTTAATTCATTACTTCATACTGTGAGGGTGAAAGTTAAAGCATTTATCTGTCAGGGAAGAAAATAAATAAGTTATAAAGTCATAAACTTTAAAGAAAAAGACAAAAATGATACAACAGTTTGTTGTCTCTTCATGAAATAAGAGCTAACGTATAAAAAGCCACTTCTAGAAAGTAAAGTGCAGCAGGAATTTCATCTGTTTTCTGAATTAATTGAAGCCACAGAGCGTAAGAAATGGTTTTCTCTGACTTCATTATGTTCAGAAAACGTTCTCAGAAACAATTCAAGAAAATGCTGCAGTCAGTAGATTAATTGTTGATATTGGTGGTTTTGAACCAAACGATTAAAGAACTGAATAGATTTTCATTAAACTCCTTGAAGATTCAAGTTAAAACTGGATTATTGAGCTCGAAGGGCTGCACGTTGCTTCAGAAGCATATTTTAATGCATTAGATGCATAAGAAGTTTAGCAAATAAAGTCAAGTTGTGTCAGATATCAGGTATGTTTTTGTTTTTTAAACGTTCTAGTTGATTTTATTTTGATTGTAAGTGAACTGAGTTCTGCATGAATGAGCTGTTTTCAGCCCGCTCCCAGCTGACTTCATGATCGTCTCGGTCGTTTCTAAGACTTGATGTTTTATTTTTGATTCTTTTTTTCGTTCGTTTCTGCTGCTGTTTTCATTGGCAGACACCTCTGCGTGGGCTGCGGTAAATGCTGAGAGCTGAGCTGATCCACATCGTGTAACCTTTAGAAAAAAAAGATTTGTTGCTGCCGCACCTTCTGAAACTCAGTAAATACTGTTCAGCCTCCCTCAAGAAGAGCATCTTCCTCCTTACAGCTCACTACAACACTATTCACTGATCTTCTCTCCTGCTTCTGATGGTTTTATTCCATACGGTTTACTTCTCAGCTCCTCTTTTTCAGTTTTTAGGTCATCTCTGATGTGATTTCCTGTCTGCATGTCTCCCAGGGGCCGGTGTTTATTTCCTGTCCTGCTCAGAAGGAGAGCAGATCAGCTTCCTGTTCGACTGCATCGTCCGGGGAATCGCCCCCAGCAGGGCGCTGCATGGCCTGCGACCCAATCAGCCAGGTGAGCGCAAAACTGGTCAAAATGAAGACTTTCACAGCAGCGTTTGTAGAAGTCCTTTTGTCCTTTTTGGTATGTGACTTTATGACTTCTATAATCAGGGTTTACGGCCTGTTTAGTGCGAGCATGTGTCAGGCGGCATGCTAACAGAAACACAACATGCTTTACCCCCCCCGACAGGTCACCCTGGAGATTAACGGGTCATGTTTTTGTATCATATTGTTTATTTATGCCTCAGGAGCTTATGTTGCACATGCAGCATACCAAGGAAATGACAAGTTTATAAATAAAAGTCTAACATTCCTTAAAGGAATGCATGTCACCCGTCACCTTTCACGCCACAGGTTCAGACTGAGATCATCGTATGTTGAGAAATGTATTGCTCCCCTTTTCCTTTACCCCTTTAAGTTCCTCCAGGCCGACTCTGTAAATAAGAAACTCTTCTTAATGTCTTGCCTAAAATAAAGGTTAAACAAATAAATTAAGTTAAAGAATGACAAAGTTATAGCCTGAAAAGATCTTGCAACAATCGTTCAGTGCTCAGAGTGTTTGGGATCTGTCTCCACACTAAATCTTAGGTCCGAATCTGTGAAACGGACTGAATTATAGCCTTTTTTTGTGTTTTTGAAGGTCAGTTGGGCGTGGCAGCCATGTTGAGTTGAGTTGACTCCACAGTAGATGCACAAATGATGATTAGTTTCTGTGAGCTTCATTAAAATTCATCCAGTGGTTCGTGAGATATTTTGGAAGCAGACAGTCAGCGATAACACAGATTCATGTTGCATATTGGGAAAAAACACAGTGTGTGAGTTTTGAGCATCAAAAGGGTTTTTTCTGGTAAATTCGTTCCGAACATCTGTGAGAGGGAAGAATAAACACACATTGTTTTGTACATCAGTTCTCACCAACCAAGTATTCTTTTTTTAAAACCACATAATTTTAGCAGCAAAAAAAAGTCATACAAGCACAACAGGTGTCCTTTTACATCAGGGGTGTCAAACTCCAGGCCTTGAGGCTCCGCTGTCCTGGGAGTTTTAGGTTTTTCTGCTCCAACACACCTGATTCAAACGGTTTAATCACCTCCTCACCAAATCAGCAGGTTCTCCAGGAGCACAGCAACAAGTCGTCCATTTAAAGCGGGTGTTTTAAAGCAAGAACACGTCTAAAACATGCAGGAGAGCGGCCTCGAGGGATTGAGTTTGACATCTTTAAATATAAAATTCCCAGCATGCTGCAGGGCTTGAACCACCTTCACATCACCTATTAGAACAAGAAACCTTTTTATTAGCCTTTTGGTTTCAATTAAAAGCAAATTTGGAGTATATAAAACAAAAAGAAAATATCTGAAATGAGTTGATTATTAATTAGAAACATTTTGTTGCTTTGATGGGAAGAAACCGTGAAGTAAAAAGTTTAGTTTAGTTTGGGCTCCCCCCCCCCCCCCCCCCCNCCACATTTCGTCCTGTCAGTCGGATCTGAACCCTGCGACGCTCGGCGCTGAGCACAGGCTAAAATTAACCGCCTCAGTTAGCGAACGTTAGCCGACACCTCACATAGCGTCTGCAGCATTAGCTACAGATCAGAGGCAGGGATCCAGGAGGTCCAGGAGGTCCAGGGGGCGGGTTGTTGACACCAGAACAGAAACATACGGACCTTCTGCGATGTGAGCTCACGGACAAACACCACCTCCCCCCTTTGCTCCCACTCCCAGCTGCAGCACGTGGACCCTGAATCCATGTTTAAACATTTAGTTCAGGCACCTAAAACTTTTGGAACTTTTGGAAATGCGCTCCCACCCACTGCAGACGAGCTGAAAAAAAAAAAAAAACATTAAAGTTTTTACTTCTGCAGCCATAATGGTTAGTTTTCATATATAAAAAAAAAGAAAAAGTTTAATGACGTTTTTGCACATTGAACTGCTTTCAGTTTTGTTTTGTTTTTTTGTTCAGTAAACGTCAAACGTGAATGAGACATTCTGCAAAAAATCTGTGAAGGTTGTTTTTAAGTAGAAGAGATTAGGATGACAAGGTGAAGTGACATTTGGGTCGCATTCTATTTTATCTGACTTTTATTTCAGCTTATTTTATTGCTTTTATTTTTATTTTACCTTGATTTATTTTATGTTTGTGCCCTTGAATGAAATGCTTTTAAAAGGCACCAAATAAAGAAAGTTTAAAGTACTTCCTTACTTACTGACTAGTCAGTTCTAGTTAGATTGAGGGATTTCTTGTTTAACATTAACCTGATTCAGGTGGGTCCAGAACCAGTTATTACCTCTTTATATGATAGAACATGCATTGAAGTGTTTATGGTAATAAGGCATGCTTACCAAAGCTTATTAAAATGATAAAAATGATAACTTTTATCATTTTTTTGAACAAATTGAAATCAATAAGTAATGTCTTTAAACTAATTTTATGACTTTTAGTTTAGTTTTTTGTCTTTAAACTAATTTTATGACTTTTCAGAAGTAGTTAATGTTTTCCCTCATACATGTATGTGATCAAGCCGGAAAAAAAAATCTGTATTGATTCAGTTTTAGAAGATAAATCAGTCAGTGGAGTTTTTGTGTTTATGTTTGTCCTACATCCCAGCATCCTCTGTGTTTATTCATGTCTGTTTGAGGACTGAGGATGGAAATCAACCTGAGATTAAAGTTTAAGTGCATTGTTAGCTTATAACTAATGTTGTTGTGTATTTATTGTGCAAACTGCAGATCCCCATGCAGACCCAGCTTCAGCAGAAGAACGGATCAGCCAGGAGACCTCTGATCTGGAGAAACGACTCAGCATGTTGTCTCACTGCAGCCTGGCGAGCAGCTCAGGTGAACGAAGCCAGAAAACTTCTCTTCATCGGCCGACACGTCACTCATTAGCATTTTGTAGTTCGGCGTAGCGCATCATGTGGAGGCGATCAGATCAGATGTTGCCATGAATTATTAATCCGCTCATCATCAATCCGCCCAGTTGGACTGGCAGGACTTGTCCTGAAAGTTTAATCACATCTCTGTATGGGGACTGACAGTCTGGGGAAGTTTGTGTCATGGGTATGTGCATGTGTTAGTCAGAAATATGAAGCTCACTGTAGGCAGAGGTCCCATGATTCATGTTTTTTCACCGCCTGCCTCAAACTCTGTAAAAGTTTGGGAAGAAAAATATGAGTTTTTATGCTTTCACTGGGTGGAAGCTGCAGTAAATGACAATTATTAAACTACACGCTGTCACAGAGTCGAGGTGGAATGGACCCAAACGAAGGCAGGCAGGCAGGAGACAGGTTCAGGAGCAAAACTGGAGACTAATAACTGATTTCAAGACAATAAACAGGAAATTGGTGAACAGACATCGAGTAAAACCAGGAAGGTGATTACAGCGTGAGGACAGAGGAGAAAATAATGAAGTTTCCTTGGTCAAACACTCAGATGATGTATTGTGAGTGACTCTCAGCGACTACCACACACAAATAATAGAGCTTAATATCTGTTACATCGACTGAGTTAGAGACATTTTTATGTTGGCTCCAAATGTTAAGCAGTTGTAGATGTACATCCAGTGATTATTTCCTGAAATCTTCAATAAAATCCATTCACTGGGTCATGAGATATTTTGCTAACAGACACATGCACTGACAGACAGCAAACCTTTCAGCGCCGAGTGAATTCATTTCTTCTGCTCTGTTAACTTTCTCCTCTTGTTCAGCCTCCTCGTACAGCTGCAGCACATCTGTTGCCGGGGACGACCGCAGCATCTCCAGCTCCTCGTCCAGTCAGTCAGAAACGAGCTACGGAGGCAGACTTCCGTTCTGGATGGAGCCGTCGGTTAAATCGCTCCGCCCCGACGAGACGGTGTCCAGCTTGTCCACGCTTAAAGCCCTGACCAGGTCAGACGACCGGCTTTATGGCTCCGTAATGGGGGGCTCGGGGTCGGGGGACTCCGGGAGTCGTCCGTCCTCCGCCCAGCTCCGCCCCCGTGGCCTCCATGACAGCGGGCGGCAGAGCTCATTGGACAGCGGGATTGGGATCGCCACAGGCAGCCAGTCGTCCTACTCTGGGAGCTACTCCTCATGCACTGGGAGTTTGGACATGGCCAGTCAAGGAGGAGGGGAGGAATTTGGCTCAGCAGTCAGCCTTCCTCCTCCTCCTCCCCCTGCACCTCCCCCAAGCCCCCCTCCATCACCTGCTCAGCCCAGTCCTGCCTCCTCACAGGCCTGCCTGTCCAGAAGTGGCTCTCTAGTGTCTTGTCGGCACAGTGAGGAGTACCAGGTCCCCAGCCTGCTCAGATGGTGGTATGACACCCCCAGGAGTCTTCTTCAGGCCCTGACACTGAGGGGCACACCTGCCCGGGGGGGCACACCTGACCTGAGCAGCAGGAGCAGTGAGAATGCAGGTAATAGTCAGGGACAGATGTTAAACACAGATGTGAGGGCTCAGCATCTGGAGATGATGCAGCGCTCGCTGTCCTGGGGCGGTGAGAGGACGGCGTCCGCGGGCGGCAAGAGGACGGCGTCTGCAGGCGGTGATGGGAGATCCACACCCAAACACCAGCTGGTCCCTGTGAGCCTGGCTTACAGAGAAACACAGGTACCTTTTTTCATTTTCCCGTTTTTAGACTTTAAACACCTGTTGTAAGTTTGGCTTTTGCTCCAACATTTTCATAAAAAATTAATAATAAAATGAACCAAAATGTTTTAAAATGTTCTCCTAATGATGCTAAAATCCATAAAGTGTTGTTTTTTACGTCGGTGGAGTTGTTTATTTGTTAGGATTATAATAAACAAGCTCTGATGAGTTGATGAGGAACAGATGCTCCTCAAAGTTTAAAGGAGACGAAAGAAAGAATCAGAGATGTTGAGACACTTCATCAAAATCTTTCTAAAGTATCTAATATATTCAAGTACTGTAGTGTTCTTAAATTTCGCTTTTTGAAAAAAATGACACGATGGGTTATCTCAGACTCAGTTTTTTGAGGATGACTCTCAGCTACTACCACATCGAGTTTTACTTTAATATCTGTAAAACTGAGTGAGCTGCAGCTGTTTTTGTGTTGAGTGATGTCAGTTAGCTGTGGTAGCCATCTTGAATTGGATGTTTATCACTTGTAGATGCTCATTAAATGATTGAGTTTCAGTAAAATTTCCTTAACTGATCACAGAGTCAACCCTAATACCACACCAAATTTATCTTCATTTCTATATTTCTACCTGGATGTTATAAAACTAAACTAAAAATGAAGTGATTAGGTGCAGTCCTTGTTTATTGATGCTGCTAACAAAGACACAAGAATGATGTCTTTTTATGATTTTTCACGTTCAAACTAAAGATATTTCATCACCGCGGGAAAATTATCATCAGAGTGGAGAAGAAACAGCCCGCCTTCTGATTTTCAACAGCATTTGTGGGAGTGTGTGTGTGTGAAGATGAGGGGGCCAAAGGGTGACAGACGAAGTACATGAGTGGTGATGAAGCCAACAGAAACCCTCAGAGAGCCCCGCTGCTCGAAACACAACCGACTTTCCTTTAAAGAATCGTTTCTGAAGCATCCTGACGCCACCAGTCGTATCTGCCGAGATAAACTAGACGAGAGTTCCTAACGCCCCAGCTGGTTGGGTTATTAGCAGCTGTGAGGAGGAGAAAATGTCGTCGGAGGCAGCCGCCCTTTTGTCTCGTGTCTGCCACCTCGAAAGCTGCCTCTCAGCTCTCGTTTCTTCACCTCGTGCCCTCGAAGCAGCCCTCCTCCTCTTCTTCCTCAGTAATTCACTCTGAAGCTGTCCTGTGGACAGATGTTCTCTTCAGTCGGGATCTGTTTTTCTTTCAGCCAGGAACAGGACTGAACGTTGTGCTGGAGGGAAAAGCGATAATGTGTGTTTGCTTGTCTGTAGTTCAGCGAAGCAACCCCTAAAAACACAAAATATCGGCTATAATTGGCTAAAACTCAATTATTTAACAGATATTGATCTAAAACTTGGTGTGGTAGTAGTTGAGATGGTCCCTAAACACATTCTGAGCTTTGTTTAACATTTTGGCATCAGCTTTTAGGACTCAGCTCTGTCTGCCTGTTTGCAAAAAAATCTCATGATGGATTTCAATAAAACTTTCCCCCCCCAAAAAAATCACTGAATGTTCGTCTACAGCTGAATAATATCTGGAGCCACCTCAGTTCGAGATGACCAGCTGACCTCAGAAAACATAAAAATTCAATAAACTTCACTGATATCAAGCTCTAATTTGTTGTGGTAGCAGCTGAGAGTGAAATACGACACAGGTGTCTCATTCTGTGACATCTCTGCTTAAACCTTCAGCTCGAACTGTTCGACTGTGAGGAAAGTTAATTAAATTGACCTCGGCTGCAGCTTTTCTCATCCCAGTGCTCTCCTGGCTTGTTGGGCTGCTTTACATGTTAACTATTAGCAGCTCAACCCAAGTAACGGTGATTGCATGTGTAGTTGTAGCCTTTTATTAAGTGAGAGCCATCAAAAAATGTGGTTTTACTTTAAAATCGACCTAAATTCTGATTTAAGAGCCACTGGGTGTCTGAGGCGGTGGGTTCCTCTGTGATTCCAGCTCAGGTCTGCTGATGAGTTTTCACCAATTCTGATTTCTTTCTGGGGAGAAGTCAACAAACAGCTTTACACCGCTGGTCGAGCAGAAAACTAGTAGATTATTTGTGTCCTCTCCCTTCGGCTGAGTTTGTCATGAAAGGGGGACAACTGGTCTGATGTAAAATTCATAAAGTAAGAGTGCACAGCTTTTATTTTTCAGACTCATTAAGGGTTTGAACGACATTCTTACAGATAAATGTTAGATATTTATAAGGTCTGACTCGTTTGATTGATCAAGCAGTAACACACGTTTATGTTTGTTAGATGGTGATTTAAAGTATATAAAATAAAGTATTTTTTCTTATATTTTCTAGGTTAAAAGCTCTTCATTTACAGATATTTCTCCAACCGTTACTTCAGCTACACAAGGTGAGTTTGGAGTACAACATAAAAATGCTTTTCTACGCAGATGGATTAAATGTTTGCAGATTTATGAATCCATAAAAAAATCAAATATTTTTGACTGTTCTTACTGATGTATGTTGGAAAAGGAACGTTCCATATTTGTTATTACTTGAATAAATGATTTGAACACTTTTGCTGAAACACTGATGTTAAAACAACAATCTGTTCTCAGACCCTGAGAAACGTCGTGACAGTGACGATGTTGGGAAACTAAGATGTCTGAGAAGAATGCTGCTTTCTCCACGGCCCACTGTTCCTCCTCTTCTTCCTCCTCCTCCTCCTCTTCCTCCGGTCACATTCAGGCCAACATCAGCATGTGGGAAGAAAAGTCATTTCTGTCACATTCTTATTTTTTTAAGAAAAATAAAGTTTTTTTAACAACACGGAAAACAAAACTTGTTTTTGTGTTTTTTTTTCCTTCAGCTACGTTCCCGTCTGCCCATGAAGCTGAAAATGGGCGTCAGAGTGGAAGAAGAACTGTTAATTATGTAAATATCCCCCTGAGCCGTGAGAACGGTCCGACTACAGAGCTGCTCTTCCCGGAGCTGGACCTGCAGAGACGTCTTCCGGCTCCTGTGTCCAGTTCTTACAGCGTGGTGGGAGGCGACTCCCTGCAGCTCTACAGACCCGGTAAGAGCCCTGAGAGGGATCCAGATCAGGTTTTCTTTTCCAGACTTGTAGCTCAGCATGTCTCGCCTTCTTCCTTTAATGAATGAGAAGCACGTGACTCCGGATTCATCAGGGATCGTTAGTAAATGTCAGGCTGAAGACAGCAGAACTGAAATATGAAACATCTGTTTCCTTTATGCAGCTGCTGGTTGATTTATTCATTATTCTCTCAGTCTGCTCTACTGAAGCTTACCATTAGATCCTCAAGGCTGCCTGCACGGTTTTAATCATTAAACAAGAAAAAAAAAAGCTTTACAACTTATTCATTTGTTAATGTAGATTAGGGAATTTGAAAAAAAGTTCTTTGAAGAATTTAATTTGTTTCTGTTTTAGTGCCTGATTTAAATGGAATAATTACACGTATTTGCAAAAGTTAAAATAAAGCAATTTATTGCAGTAAAAAAAGCAATTTACAACAGCTGAAACCTGATAAAATTCAAAGACGTGAATACAAAAGGGAAGAGGAACGTTTAATTACATCAAATAAAACATCTCAGTCTAACAGATCACTGCAGATTTTCACCACTCTGGATGTGTGTGTCAGTAAAAGATATGAAACCTCCCCGTTCCCCCCCCAACAGAAGAGGACTCCATCAGGTACGGCCACCTCGACATGGCTGCCATGGAAACAGCTGAGCGAGTGGGGGCGGAGCATGTTCAGGGCAGAGAGGAGGACAGGCTGACTCAGCTGGAGAGCAGGTGGCGAGGGCCACCGATCTGACTCTGCGACACTGCAGGTTCTTTCCTCCAACACACCCACAGTTTCACCAGCACACACAAATTCCCACAAGCAATCCATTCCACTGAAAATGAAAAACGCAACCGTGGGAGGTCTTTGTGCTGCTGTCGTCTGACTGTAACGGTGGTTTCCTGCAGTTTACTCCAGGAATGTGTTTGCATGACACTTAGTTATGTTGAGTTTTGGGAATATTCTCCTTTCTTTCTTTTAAAGATGATTGTTTTTAAGTATTGGTACAAACTGATGTTTTGATGTTTAAGATGTGCCTTGAACTTGTCTCATTACGACCGCAAACTTCAAACTACTTTACTGGGATTTTACGTGCTGGACCTTAAATGGCAGGAGGTTTTCAATTTATTTTTAGTATATTTTCACCTAAAAATGACTCTGATTCTTTAACTAAAACCCAGTGAAACCAGCTGCCTTCAGAAGTCACCTAATTAGTAAATTAGTGTAATTTAACCTCAGTATAAATCCAGCTGTTGGGTGACGGTGTCAGAGGTTTGCTGCAGAACATCAGTGATCAAACAGCATCATGAAGACCAAGGAAAACACCAGACAGGTCAGGGAAGTTTAAAGCAGGCTAAGGTTATAAATCGATACACTTAAACTTTCTGGCCTTATTGCAAAACGTTAAGGAAAACTAACACAGCATCCCCTGTGTGAAGCATGGTGGTGGCGGCATCATGCTGTATGGGATGTTTGTCCTCAGAGTTGATGGTGCAGTTGGAAGCTGCAGAAGACTCGAGACCCCGTCAGTCCGGACCTAAATCCACCAGAATCTGTGATGGGACTAAAACTGGAGTTCACTGATGATCTTTTACAAAGCTGGTAGAGAGACCAGAAAAGATTTGCAGATGGAATACAAGTCATTTCCAGATTTTTATTTATAAAGAAATATTGAAAAAAAAGACATATCATTTTCCTTCTACTTCACAAATATGCACCACTTTGTGTTGTTCTACCACCTAAAATCCCAGTAAAATACTTTGAAGTTTGTGTGTAACGTGACAAAACGTGGAAAAGTTCAAGAAGTATGAATACTTTGTCACGGTCCTGTAAATACGAGTGAGACAAACAGCAGCTTTACTTCAGGTCCTGTCTCACTGGGCTGTGGTTGACTAAAAAAAAAAAGTGAATTTAGCGTTACACTCTCATTGATCTGTGACCAAAATGACCTGCGAGTTGCGCGGCCATGGTTTGAGTCTTGGCTGCGCACATTATTTTCTTGTCTTTGTACCCACTTTAGCCGACACTTTGTGGTTTAATCTGCTGGAGTAGAGATTTGAAATGAAAAATAACCAGTTTTTCATTATTTTTTTTATCAACAGCATGGGTTTTAGATCAGCTCCCATGCAGGTGTGAAAAATCCAGCTCTAACACCCACCAGCAGCTCGATTCATGTGGGTTTGGGACTTCAGCAAAGACTCTGTGACTATTTCAAGAGAAACAGATTTTTTGGGTAAAAACTCCATCCTGGAGACTCCGCCATGAAGGTCGTTCCCTAACTAGCCGCAGCCCAGTGAGATACCACCTTTAGCGTCAGGCTGTAATTTATGATGGAATTGGATGTAGCGACAGCCATTGTTTCGTGCTGCAGCAGGATATTATCTCACAATGAGATTAAGCTCTCCTCGTTGCACTGACACCTTACAGTCGGCTGCTAAGAGCCTCAACTCGCCCGGCTATCATTCCACATCAGAGCTGCAAAGCATTCGATTGAAATAAGCAGCTTAGAGTTAGATCCCCTGTGCAAATTACATTAATCAAAACCCATGTGGCCCAAGCAGGACATGGCTGACTAATCAGCAAGCCAGCAACATTATTTATCACAGCAATCAATGCTTCTGCTGCTGCTCTGAGCGGACAGGAACTGATGAATGGAAAAGCACAATTTGTGTTTCAATTTCTCGCTTCCTTCCTAACATTATTTGGACAAATCGTTCAATATTTGACACAAATTTATTTTTATAGCCTCAGTTCCCTGCCTAATATCTCTGAGGACAGAAAAAAAAAAACAACATGAGGGATGAGCCAGGATGTAACATTGTACCAGAAAAAGCTTTTTAATGTCATCAGAGACTTCTTTCCTCTGTAAAACCTGTAAATATGAATGGATTTTTTTTTTGTTAAACCAAAACAAGAAGAATACTATTAAGCAATATTTTTAAAACATTTCTGTATGATGACGTTGGCACGTTTCTTCTTGCAGATTAAAGGTTGAGATTAAACGTGGGGGTCCTGATTTCCTTATTTGCTCTCCTGACCTACAGATTTATTAAATAATATTATTGTTGCAGCATTTCAGCTAACCATGATATGACACAATGATAGCAGCCTACTTGATTTTGTATTTATTTGCACAATTGTTGCCAGAACAGATAAAGTGCTGCTCAGAGGGTAAACTAAATGAATCTCATTGTTTTGTGTCCATATTTCAACAAATGCATCATCAGAATTTGGCTACATTTCATGTTTTTGTGCAGAAACCAGACATTTCTCTGACATGTGATTAGTATTAGTTGAACAAGCTCAACAAGTGTTCAGTTTATCCTTAGACTAACAATGAATCAGTTATTATGAATCAACAGGAATCATTTGTGCACACTTTGTAATATAAATGATCAAATCTTCATTCAGTGATTTTAACTGTATAAAAACATTAATCAACCTTCCACAGAAAACACTGATTTTTGTTCTTACAGTAGTTGAAGGTGTGGCTGTATTCAGCTTACGTTGTGAAGCTTTAGAGCCAAATATCTGATTGGTTCTCGGCTGCCGCTGATCCGAGCCGAGCCAATCAGAGCTCGTTGTGCTGCAGACCCTGACGAGAGATCTTATTGGCCAGGTCCTGCAGGTGTTTCTTCATCTGAAATCAAACCACAAGAAGCACACGCAAAACATTATCCCTGCAAAGCTGCTCAGGTAGATGTGGAGCCTGTTTTCTGTGGGAAACTGACAAGTGCTCTAACTAATTAACCTGTGAGGTCATTTACTGAAGCCTGACTCCTCTACAGCTTCTGTTTTGTTTGTTTTTCCAAAAAAGGGACACTGTTAACACGAGGTGAGTTGGTTTTATGTTAAATAACTGGTTTAAAGTGAGAGTGCCTTATATTTCCAAGTTTTCTCATTTCTAGTCTCTTGCTGCACATCCTAACATCTTTGGGAGCAGTTTCCCCCTCAGATTGCAACAGCACTCTCCGTTGGACGTATCGGCCCCAGGAGGACAGCAGTGGGTCTCCCCAAAATAACTCAGTAATGTCTCCAAAACACGACAAAGAGCCTGAGGCGCTTGTTCATCCTCCAAACTCCCCAAATACTGATCTGAAGTGATCTGATGGCATTTGTGTGACATTAGCTCCATCCGCAGAGACCCCGTCCCACATATTAGAGCCTAAATGATCTATTCGCTAACCCCCCCAGGACACCCCAGGATGGTATCTGTCAACGCCCCGACTGGTGAGGAGCTTCCTGACTCAGTAATAGACAGGCGGTCATAATTTTATGGCTTAGATTGTTCCATTGAACCGAACTTCCTTTTCTAATTATTTGTAAAAACAAAACAAGCTGTTTCTGATGAATGATGACTCACAAGCTTCAACACATTCGGTTCAGTGATTAACAACTCACACGTGGACGTAATGTCAGCAAAGTTGTCTCGTAAAAACATCTGTTTTTATTTAACGTGCATAATTAACTCTAAACAGTTCATTTCCTGCAAGGATTCCCTTAATAATAATAATAATAATAAATGTAAATAATAACAGAAGCAGTATTTTGTTGCAGTGATTACAGAGTAAATGCAACCAGAGAAGCGGTTTGTCGTACCTTGTAGCCCATCTCCCGGGTCTTTTCAGCCAGTGTGTTGTACTTTTCCTGGTTCCTCTTGATGTGCTCTTCATCTCCTAAAGACTCCACGTGTCGCAGCTTCTGGTGAGACAGCTCCAGCTGCTCCTGGTAATGGTTGTGCTTCTCCACCTTGGTCTCAAAGTGACGCAGCTCCTCCTGAACGAACAAAGAAAGGAGGGAAGTTGTGTAAGGAGGAGCTGAGAAACAGAGAAGAAGTATCAGAAAGCTGCATTCGTCTGCTCATGGGTGAACAAAGCTCCACGGGTTGTGGGGAAAGTTGGAAAAGTTCACTGTCTAATGGAGAAAATCTTATTATGTTGCACTCTGTTTCATGGCTCATCACAGACAAGCAGCACACTGCAAAATAACGCAGTGAATACAACTGTTACTAAAGGTTTCTGTGGGCTGAACTCAACTTTTTGCACTAAAATTAAAAACAGATTTTCTGAAAGACGTGTAAACAGTTGAAGGAAGCTCACCTTCAGAGAGTCCAGCTCGTCTGTGCTGAGGTTGGATCTCTTGGCCGCTTCCCACAGTTCAATCACACGAGGCTCCCGAAACTCTACGGAGCAACCAGAGACGGAGGAAGAGATCGGTGAAGGAGACGGTTTGGAGCCACGACAGAACGAAGGAGAGCAGGAGCTTCGAGGAGGAGCAGATATTTAATCTGACTCCTTCGGAAAGAGGAGACTGCTGATCAGTCAGTAAACGATGATTTAAAGTAAAGAAAACCCAACAGGACACGAGATGAAGGGCCTGATCTCAGTATGTGTTAAGGATGACTCAGCTACTTTCACACCAAACTTTAGGTTAACAGCTGTAAAACTGACTGAGTTATACCATTTTTGTGTTTTTTAAGGTCAGCTGGGTGTGTCAGCCATCTTGAATCTCACAGACTCCAAAACATAATCAGTTGTACATTCAAGATTACCTTCTGCAAGTTTCAATAAAACTTCTCCAGTGGTTTATGAGATATTTTGGAAACACACAGACACGGACAAAAACATTATCATCGGCTTTAAGGCGCTGGTTCACATTTAGGAGTACAGTATTTTCTGCACCACAGGGCGCACTGGATTATAAAACGCACTTTGAGTCGCCTCGTGCTGAAAAGTGCTATATAAATAAATGTACCTACCTACCTACCTACTGTCAGTAAATGATCAATTTTAGAACTTTTGTCATATATAAAGGGCACCGGACTATAAGGCGCATCGTCGTGCACCTCCCAATTTTTGTGACTTTGCGTGGACCGCGCATCGCGCTCCATTCAAAATGGAGGATTTCGGTGCTCTAGCGGAGCTGGTTCGCCTGTATCAGTATTTATATGATCCCTCTGTGAGAGATCACAAAGATAATCAAACGATTCAAAACTCACGGGAGGATACTGCACCGACGTAAGCGTCAAGTATAAACGCCTCCAGTGCGCTGTGCACGACAATAACTGAGCCTTAATGCTGCGAGCGCTGCGGCTTTGTAGTTTACCAAAGTCGTACTAAAACATTGCGACTTCTTACATATATAAGGCGCTCTGGATTATAAGGCGCACTGTCGTTTTTTGAGAAAATTGAAGGCTTTTAAGTCCGCCTTATAGTCGAGACAATACGCCATCCTTCTGGAAATCCAGAGACATTTTATGAAAGAGTAAGTTAGCATCCCTGTGACACAGAAAGGAGAAGCGGGGAAAGAAAATGGATGGATGCAAGTCAACAATTGCGATGAGGCAGAAGCCTCTCCGCCTTCAGAGACGACTGAACGTTACTCATCTCAGCCACAAACAGATGAACAAGTCAAGAGTGGATGAATAAAAAAAACTACAAAGAAAGAAAAAAAAAGGAACGCTGAACGGCACAAGGACAAACTGATTTACGTCAATAGTTAAATGCAGCACCGAGAGCTCCTTTAAATAACCTCCTGTAAAACATCTCCAACATCCATTCCAATTTACAGATTTATTCAATTTCAGCTGAGAGCACAAAGCCCCTGCGTAACGCTGTCAGCACATCAACCTGCCAATCCCGATCCCGCAGTGTGTTACTATGATTCTACGTCCTTGTGAGTGAGGCGATGAGGAGAGGAGTGTGTGTTTTTGCCTCCCTCACCGCTGTCTTCGCAGAAGCCCTCATGGCTGATTTTGCGGAGGCGCTCGAAGCCGTGGTTGAGGCTTCTCATTTTCTCCTTCAGCTCGGTGTGCTTCTGCTGCAGCACGGGCTCTTTGGCATCGCCCTCCAGGGGCGAGATCACGTTCTTGTGTATTTCTGTTGAGAGGAGGAGAGCAGAGGAGGTGATTAGAGGAGCCCACAGGGTCCGGTGGGCGGGTGGGTTAAAAGGGAGCGAAGTCGAGAGGAGGTGAGCGGAGGAAATGAGGGAGAGACAACGGGAGGAAAAAAACAGGGAAATTAAAGGCCTAACATTCCTTGAAGGAATGCACGTCGCCGCAGTTCATCAAATGATGAGAAATGATGAAGTTACAACAATGTTCCTAACTCTCAGCTACTACCACACCAAATCTTAGATCATTATCTGTGAAATTCACTGAGGTACAGCCATTGTTGTGTTTGTGCCATCTTGAATTAGGTTGACTTAAAGAACCCAGTGATTATGTTCTGATAGTTTTATTAAAATCTGTTCACTGATGCATGAGTTATTTTGCTAACGGTACAGAAAAACGGACACACACACACACACACACACAAAGACGTGAAAAAAACATTATAATAAAAAGGAATAGAACAGAAGTGAAAGCAACCAAGCATTTAATAACAAACGTTTTTGCAGGAGGCGTAAAATAACCCAAAACAGATCCGATTTATCTTCATATAATAAATTTCTTCCTCCGTAAGAACCACGAGCAGCTTATGAGTCTGGACTTACTGGGTAATACCAGCAGGTTATGAGATTTTTGTTTGTCTCACCTTCAGAAAAGTGGGGAGGAAAAACTCAAACAAAGGCCAAGCAGACCGCAGCATTCTGCCTGAATATCAGCTGACATTTGGATCAGAAAGAGAGAAAAAAAAAGGCAAACACAATAAAAAGATGAGGAACAGACAGTAAGTGGGGGGTGGGGGTGCTGTGGAGGTAAACACAGACTCCCCTAAAGGCAACATATGATTGGCTGAACATTTAAATTCACCAGACAAGCAGAAAAATACCTCTGGCTTGTTCTGCAGCAGTGAAGTGCTAATAAAAATATATAAAAAAGAAAGCTGTGCAGAGTCGGTATCATCCGAAGGAGACTGGCTCATCTTCTCCGGGTCTTTATGAAAAACACTGAGGGGCCCGTCAGCTCGGCTTAGAGCTCACAGCTTGATGAGAAGCGATGAGCAGCGGGAGATAAGGTGCGCTGTCTGCTACCCTCCACCCACCTACCTGACCACGTCTGAACAAATACAGCCCCCCACACATCAAATCCTCAGCCTGAAAACGTTTTGTTTTGGTCTCATTTTTCTAGCAGAAATATCACCAAGAACACCACCGGTGAACAGGCGGCGCTTTTTATTGATGACTTAATTCATAGATGCCAACAGAAACGTGTCTGCAGCAGTTTCTGAGCTCAGCGTGTTACCATGGGGATGTAGCCAGGGTCAAATACAGCCACCAGATCACAGCATGTCAACTTGCTGAACAACATGAGCTGTCTCTGTCTCTGTCTCTGATCTCCCATGGACGCTCCACAGAAGCTCCAGGTTCGGTGTGAAGATCGACAGAAAGCACATCGACTCGAGTCTGAGTGTCTGAGGTGTCCTGTGTCTGAGGCGCCCCGTGTCTGAGGCGCCCCGTGTCTGAGACGTTCTGTGTCTGAGACATCCCGTGTCTGAGACATCCCGTGTCTGAGACATCCCGTGTCTGAGGCGCCCCGTGTCTGAGGCGCCCCGTGTCTGAGACGTTCTGTGTCTGAGGCGCCCCGTGTCTGAGGCGTCCCGTGTCTGAGACGTCCCGTGTCTGAGACGTCCCGTGTCTGAGGCGTCCCGTGTCTGAGGCGTCCCGTGTCTGAGACGTCCCGTGTCTGAGACGTCCCGTGTCTGAGGCGTCCCGTGTCTGAGGCGTCCCGTGTCTGAGACGTCCCGTGTCTGAGACGTCCCGTGTCTGAGGCGTCCCGTGTCTGAGGCGTCCCGTGTCTGAGACGTCCCGTGTCTGAGACGTCCCGTGTCTGAGGCGTCCCGTGTCTGAGGCGTCCCGTGTCTGAGACGTCCCGTGTCTGAGACGTCCCGTGTCTGAGGCGTCCCGTGTCTGAGGCGTCCCGTGTCTGAGACGTCCCGTGTCTGAGACGTCCCGTGTCTGAGGCGTCCCGTGTCTGAGGCGTCCCGTGTCTGAGACGTCCCGTGTCTGAGACGTCCCGTGTCTGAGGCGTCCCGTGTCTGAGGCGTCCCGTGTCTGAGACGTCCCGTGTCTGAGACGTCCCGTGTCTGAGGCGTCCCGTGTCTGAGGCGTCCCGTGTCTGAGACGTCCCGTGTCTGAGACGTCCCGTGTCTGAGGCGTCCCGTGTCTGAGGCGTCCCGTGTCTGAGACGTCCCGTGTCTGAGACGTCCCGTGTCTGAGGCGTCCCGTGTCTGAGGCGTCCCGTGTCTGAGACGTCCCGTGTCTGAGACGTCCCGTGTCTGAGGCGTCCCGTGTCTGAGGCGTCCCGTGTCTGAGACGTCCCGTGTCTGAGACGTCCCGTGTCTGAGGCGTCCCGTGTCTGAGGCGTCCCGTGTCTGAGACGTCCCGTGTCTGAGACGTCCCGTGTCTGAGGCGTCCCGTGTCTGAGGCGTCCCGTGTCTGAGACGTCCCGTGTCTGAGACGTCCCGTGTCTGAGGCGTCCCGTGTCTGAGGCGTCCCGTGTCTGAGACGTCCCGTGTCTGAGACGTCCCGTGTCTGAGGCGTCCCGTGTCTGAGGCGTCCCGTGTCTGAGACGTCCCGTGTCTGAGACGTCCCGTGTCTGAGGCGTCCCGTGTCTGAGGCGTCCCGTGTCTGAGACGTCCCGTGTCTGAGACGTCCCGTGTCTGAGGCGTCCCGTGTCTGAGGCGTCCCGTGTCTGAGACGTCCCGTGTCTGAGACGTCCCGTGTCTGAGGCGTCCCGTGTCTGAGGCGTCCCGTGTCTGAGACGTCCCGTGTCTGAGACGTCCCGTGTCTGAGGCGTCCCGTGTCTGAGGCGTCCCGTGTCTGAGACGTCCCGTGTCTGAGACGTCCCGTGTCTGAGGCGTCCCGTGTCTGAGGCGTCCCGTGTCTGAGACGTCCCGTGTCTGAGACGTCCCGTGTCTGAGGCGTCCCGTGTCTGAGGCGTCCCGTGTCTGAGACGTCCCGTGTCTGAGACGTCCCGTGTCTGAGGCGTCCCGTGTCTGAGGCGTCCCGTGTCTGAGACGTCCCGTGTCTGAGACGTCCCGTGTCTGAGGCGTCCCGTGTCTGAGGCGTCCCGTGTCTGAGACGTCCCGTGTCTGAGACGTCCCGTGTCTGAGGCGTCCCGTGTCTGAGGCGTCCCGTGTCTGAGACGTCCCGTGTCTGAGACGTCCCGTGTCTGAGGCGTCCCGTGTCTGAGGCGTCCCGTGTCTGAGACGTCCCGTGTCTGAGACGTCCCGTGTCTGAGGCGTCCCGTGTCTGAGGCGTCCCGTGTCTGAGACGTCCCGTGTCTGAGACGTCCCGTGTCTGAGGCGTCCCGTGTCTGAGGCGTCCCGTGTCTGAGACGTCCCGTGTCTGAGACGTCCCGTGTCTGAGGCGTCCCGTGTCTGAGGCGTCCCGTGTCTGAGACGTCCCGTGTCTGAGACGTCCCGTGTCTGAGGCGTCCCGTGTCTGAGGCGTCCCGTGTCTGAGACGTCCCGTGTCTGAGACGTCCCGTGTCTGAGGCGTCCCGTGTCTGAGGCGTCCCGTGTCTGAGACGTCCCGTGTCTGAGACGTCCCGTGTCTGAGGCGTCCCGTGTCTGAGGCGTCCCGTGTCTGAGACGTCCCGTGTCTGAGACGTCCCGTGTCTGAGGCGTCCCGTGTCTGAGGCGTCCCGTGTCTGAGACGTCCCGTGTCTGAGACGTCCCGTGTCTGAGGCGTCCCGTGTCTGAGGCGTCCCGTGTCTGAGACGTCCCGTGTCTGAGACGTCCCGTGTCTGAGGCGTCCCGTGTCTGAGGCGTCCCGTGTCTGAGACGTCCCGTGTCTGAGACGTCCCGTGTCTGAGGCGTCCCGTGTCTGAGGCGTCCCGTGTCTGAGACGTCCCGTGTCTGAGACGTCCCGTGTCTGAGGCGTCCCGTGTCTGAGGCGTCCCGTGTCTGAGACGTCCCGTGTCTGAGACGTCCCGTGTCTGAGGCGTCCCGTGTCTGAGGCGTCCCGTGTCTGAGACGTCCCGTGTCTGAGACGTCCCGTGTCTGAGGCGTCCCGTGTCTGAGGCGTCCCGTGTCTGAGACGTCCCGTGTCTGAGACGTCCCGTGTCTGAGGCGTCCCGTGTCTGAGGCGTCCCGTGTCTGAGACGTCCCGTGTCTGAGACGTCCCGTGTCTGAGGCGTCCCGTGTCTGAGGCGTCCCGTGTCTGAGACGTCCCGTGTCTGAGACGTCCCGTGTCTGAGGCGTCCCGTGTCTGAGGCGTCCCGTGTCTGAGACGTCCCGTGTCTGAGACGTCCCGTGTCTGAGGCGTCCCGTGTCTGAGGCGTCCCGTGTCTGAGACGTCCCGTGTCTGAGACGTCCCGTGTCTGAGGCGTCCCGTGTCTGAGGCGTCCCGTGTCTGAGACGTCCCGTGTCTGAGACGTCCCGTGTCTGAGGCGTCCCGTGTCTGAGGCGTCCCGTGTCTGAGACGTCCCGTGTCTGAGACGTCCCGTGTCTGAGGCGTCCCGTGTCTGAGGCGTCCCGTGTCTGAGACGTCCCGTGTCTGAGACGTCCCGTGTCTGAGGCGTCCCGTGTCTGAGGCGTCCCGTGTCTGAGACGTCCCGTGTCTGAGACGTCCCGTGTCTGAGGCGTCCCGTGTCTGAGGCGTCCCGTGTCTGAGACGTCCCGTGTCTGAGACGTCCCGTGTCTGAGGCGTCCCGTGTCTGAGGCGTCCCGTGTCTGAGACGTCCCGTGTCTGAGACGTCCCGTGTCTGAGGCGTCCCGTGTCTGAGGCGTCCCGTGTCTGAGACGTCCCGTGTCTGAGACGTCCCGTGTCTGAGGCGTCCCGTGTCTGAGGCGTCCCGTGTCTGAGACGTCCCGTGTCTGAGACGTCCCGTGTCTGAGGCGTCCCGTGTCTGAGGCGTCCCGTGTCTGAGACGTCCCGTGTCTGAGACGTCCCGTGTCTGAGGCGTCCCGTGTCTGAGGCGTCCCGTGTCTGAGACGTCCCGTGTCTGAGACGTCCCGTGTCTGAGGCGTCCCGTGTCTGAGGCGTCCCGTGTCTGAGACGTCCCGTGTCTGAGACGTCCCGTGTCTGAGGCGTCCCGTGTCTGAGGCGTCCCGTGTCTGAGACGTCCCGTGTCTGAGACGTCCCGTGTCTGAGGCGTCCCGTGTCTGAGGCGTCCCGTGTCTGAGACGTCCCGTGTCTGAGACGTCCCGTGTCTGAGGCGTCCCGTGTCTGAGGCGTCCCGTGTCTGAGACGTCCCGTGTCTGAGACGTCCCGTGTCTGAGGCGTCCCGTGTCTGAGGCGTCCCGTGTCTGAGACGTCCCGTGTCTGAGACGTCCCGTGTCTGAGGCGTCCCGTGTCTGAGGCGTCCCGTGTCTGAGACGTCCCGTGTCTGAGACGTCCCGTGTCTGAGGCGTCCCGTGTCTGAGGCGTCCCGTGTCTGAGACGTCCCGTGTCTGAGACGTCCCGTGTCTGAGGCGTCCCGTGTCTGAGGCGTCCCGTGTCTGAGACGTCCCGTGTCTGAGACGTCCCGTGTCTGAGGCGTCCCGTGTCTGAGGCGTCCCGTGTCTGAGACGTCCCGTGTCTGAGACGTCCCGTGTCTGAGGCGTCCCGTGTCTGAGGCGTCCCGTGTCTGAGACGTCCCGTGTCTGAGACGTCCCGTGTCTGAGGCGTCCCGTGTCTGAGGCGTCCCGTGTCTGAGACGTCCCGTGTCTGAGACGTCCCGTGTCTGAGGCGTCCCGTGTCTGAGGCGTCCCGTGTCTGAGACGTCCCGTGTCTGAGACGTCCCGTGTCTGAGGCGTCCCGTGTCTGAGGCGTCCCGTGTCTGAGACGTCCCGTGTCTGAGACGTCCCGTGTCTGAGGCGTCCCGTGTCTGAGGCGTCCCGTGTCTGAGACGTCCCGTGTCTGAGACGTCCCGTGTCTGAGGCGTCCCGTGTCTGAGGCGTCCCGTGTCTGAGACGTCCCGTGTCTGAGACGTCCCGTGTCTGAGGCGTCCCGTGTCTGAGGCGTCCCGTGTCTGAGACGTCCCGTGTCTGAGACGTCCCGTGTCTGAGGCGTCCCGTGTCTGAGGCGTCCCGTGTCTGAGACGTCCCGTGTCTGAGACGTCCCGTGTCTGAGGCGTCCCGTGTCTGAGGCGTCCCGTGTCTGAGACGTCCCGTGTCTGAGACGTCCCGTGTCTGAGGCGTCCCGTGTCTGAGGCGTCCCGTGTCTGAGACGTCCCGTGTCTGAGACGTCCCGTGTCTGAGGCGTCCCGTGTCTGAGGCGTCCCGTGTCTGAGACGTCCCGTGTCTGAGACGTCCCGTGTCTGAGGCGTCCCGTGTCTGAGGCGTCCCGTGTCTGAGACGTCCCGTGTCTGAGACGTCCCGTGTCTGAGGCGTCCCGTGTCTGAGGCGTCCCGTGTCTGAGACGTCCCGTGTCTGAGACGTCCCGTGTCTGAGGCGTCCCGTGTCTGAGGCGTCCCGTGTCTGAGACGTCCCGTGTCTGAGACGTCCCGTGTCTGAGGCGTCCCGTGTCTGAGGCGTCCCGTGTCTGAGACGTCCCGTGTCTGAGACGTCCCGTGTCTGAGGCGTCCCGTGTCTGAGGCGTCCCGTGTCTGAGACGTCCCGTGTCTGAGACGTCCCGTGTCTGAGGCGTCCCGTGTCTGAGGCGTCCCGTGTCTGAGACGTCCCGTGTCTGAGACGTCCCGTGTCTGAGGCGTCCCGTGTCTGAGGCGTCCCGTGTCTGAGACGTCCCGTGTCTGAGACGTCCCGTGTCTGAGGCGTCCCGTGTCTGAGGCGTCCCGTGTCTGAGACGTCCCGTGTCTGAGACGTCCCGTGTCTGAGGCGTCCCGTGTCTGAGGCGTCCCGTGTCTGAGACGTCCCGTGTCTGAGACGTCCCGTGTCTGAGGCGTCCCGTGTCTGAGGCGTCCCGTGTCTGAGACGTCCCGTGTCTGAGACGTCCCGTGTCTGAGGCGTCCCGTGTCTGAGGCGTCCCGTGTCTGAGACGTCCCGTGTCTGAGACGTCCCGTGTCTGAGGCGTCCCGTGTCTGAGGCGTCCCGTGTCTGAGACGTCCCGTGTCTGAGACGTCCCGTGTCTGAGGCGTCCCGTGTCTGAGGCGTCCCGTGTCTGAGACGTCCCGTGTCTGAGACGTCCCGTGTCTGAGGCGTCCCGTGTCTGAGGCGTCCCGTGTCTGAGACGTCCCGTGTCTGAGACGTCCCGTGTCTGAGGCGTCCCGTGTCTGAGGCGTCCCGTGTCTGAGACGTCCCGTGTCTGAGACGTCCCGTGTCTGAGGCGTCCCGTGTCTGAGGCGTCCCGTGTCTGAGACGTCCCGTGTCTGAGACGTCCCGTGTCTGAGGCGTCCCGTGTCTGAGGCGTCCCGTGTCTGAGACGTCCCGTGTCTGAGACGTCCCGTGTCTGAGGCGTCCCGTGTCTGAGGCGTCCCGTGTCTGAGACGTCCCGTGTCTGAGACGTCCCGTGTCTGAGGCGTCCCGTGTCTGAGGCGTCCCGTGTCTGAGACGTCCCGTGTCTGAGACGTCCCGTGTCTGAGGCGTCCCGTGTCTGAGGCGTCCCGTGTCTGAGACGTCCCGTGTCTGAGACGTCCCGTGTCTGAGGCGTCCCGTGTCTGAGGCGTCCCGTGTCTGAGACGTCCCGTGTCTGAGACGTCCCGTGTCTGAGGCGTCCCGTGTCTGAGGCGTCCCGTGTCTGAGACGTCCCGTGTCTGAGACGTCCCGTGTCTGAGGCGTCCCGTGTCTGAGGCGTCCCGTGTCTGAGACGTCCCGTGTCTGAGACGTCCCGTGTCTGAGGCGTCCCGTGTCTGAGGCGTCCCGTGTCTGAGACGTCCCGTGTCTGAGACGTCCCGTGTCTGAGGCGTCCCGTGTCTGAGGCGTCCCGTGTCTGAGACGTCCCGTGTCTGAGACGTCCCGTGTCTGAGGCGTCCCGTGTCTGAGGCGTCCCGTGTCTGAGACGTCCCGTGTCTGAGACGTCCCGTGTCTGAGGCGTCCCGTGTCTGAGGCGTCCCGTGTCTGAGACGTCCCGTGTCTGAGACGTCCCGTGTCTGAGGCGTCCCGTGTCTGAGGCGTCCCGTGTCTGAGACGTCCCGTGTCTGAGACGTCCCGTGTCTGAGGCGTCCCGTGTCTGAGGCGTCCCGTGTCTGAGACGTCCCGTGTCTGAGACGTCCCGTGTCTGAGGCGTCCCGTGTCTGAGGCGTCCCGTGTCTGAGACGTCCCGTGTCTGAGACGTCCCGTGTCTGAGGCGTCCCGTGTCTGAGGCGTCCCGTGTCTGAGACGTCCCGTGTCTGAGACGTCCCGTGTCTGAGGCGTCCCGTGTCTGAGGCGTCCCGTGTCTGAGACGTCCCGTGTCTGAGACGTCCCGTGTCTGAGGCGTCCCGTGTCTGAGGCGTCCCGTGTCTGAGACGTCCCGTGTCTGAGGCGTCCCGTGTCTGAGACGTCCCGTGTCTGAGACGTCCCGTGTCTCAGGTGGACACTTGTTTGTAATTTGTTCGTGTTCGTTGTGTTTTGTATTCGAAGACAGAGACAGAGAGAGAAATTCAGGGAGGCAGTCGGTTAAAATTAAAGGTTTTCTGAGGATCTAGGTGGACAGAGCAAGTGTTAGGATTATATAAACTATACACTCATAGACGTTTATCTACCTATAGAAACATGTTGAGCTACAATGCTAACCAGAGTAGTGAGTCATAATTATATAAATAGTGCAGAGTTGGTGTGATGAGTTGACATCAAGCCCTTTGTGACTCTGAAAACTCATTTTTAGTCCAATAATGTCTCTGCAGTCAGATTCAGCTCACCCTCAGTCCTGCTCACGGTGTCCATGAGGATGTTGTACTCGTGGATTTTGTCCTTGTGATGCTGGAACTCCCTTTTCAGACTCTGCAGCTCCTCACTTGTGAACTTTCCAGAGTTCTGGGCCTGTTGGTGGAAGTCAGGAATGATCAGATTACAGAGATATTACACATGGCTGACAGGCAATAATCAATCTGAGAAGGTGAAACATGACACTGCTCACAGGCCTCTCCAGGTAATTAATTTGTGTCTTCAAATAATATTTTTGAGTTTGAACAATTATGGAAACTTTAGAGCACCTTCACCCTCAAAAATGCTGAATATTGTCGACTTCAGAGTGCGGCATGTTTGGAGATCAATGAGATCAGTCAGATCATTTGGTTTATGACAAAAAATATACATCTGAACCAATCAACGTCCTAAAGTGACAGCTACCTGTAAATTTCAGGAGTGGCTTAATTGAAAGAGATAAATTTCCTCTCAACAGTGAAAAACAGAGACTTTGTCAAATCCTTCATTAGTACTTTTGGAAAATGTACGTCCTTTTTAACCCCATTAAAAATGTTTTTCTTCCTTCTAGGTTTTGTGTAACAAACCATTTGGTGCTTCTCTGAAGTCAACCTAAATGATCGAATGGTTAAACCAGTTCAGCTGTTTGGAAACACTTTAGTTTTTGATTTATGAAGCAGCAACAGATCCAAATTCAGTGTTTTTTTTAAATTTTCTTCAGTTCATAAGACATTGTTTTTCTGAAATCAAAAATTCTGACTCCAACCATGTAGCTGTTGGGGGTGGTGGGGGTTAAACTCTGGACAAGATGCCAGTTATTCTTAGAGCTAATGAAAACAAACAAAACAAAAAATGAACCCTGACAACTACAGTCAGTTTAGAATCCTCTAATCACCTCGTACTCGGAGAAAACCCACGCAGGCACTGAGAGAAAGAACCAACTCAGCACTAAAAGGCAATAATCAGGATTTAACCGTGAGCTTCCTGCTGTGTGGTGACAACAGGAACCACCACACCACCGCTGACCCGTTCCAACACATCAATCTGCAGCAGCCTCCAGCTTTTATTAAAGCATCTGCCTTTTATTTTATTCAGAGTTAGAAGTATTTCATTTGCAGCCGAGTAGAGATTTAAATGATTGCATTTAAAGTGAGGAACATTTAAATCCCCTCCAGATACCCAAATGGACAGAGATTGCTCATAACATTAAAGCTTCCCTTCTTTTTTATTTCTTTTCCATCATTAAGCAATGTGTGCCTCTGGGAACATCAGATAAATTATGTAAAGCACCAGATCTTAAAAATGTTTTTTTAGCCCCTAACTGTGCAGTAAGTGTAATGTAAAAAGTAAATTTAAAGACTTCTGGCTCTGCTGGCTGAACGTGTTGAGGCTGGAACCTCAGAAACATGTGACCTTTGCCGAGTTTCAGCTTTTTATCACCCAAACGTGGATGATAATGTTTTTGACCCAGTCAAGCGTCTAACAAACTGTCCAAGATCTTTTAAGGTTTTGCTGTTAACTATTTGGAGTCAATATCTCATGGACAAATAGCCACATTTTAATGAAACTTCCAGGAAATAATCCTTGGCTATATCTCCAAAACTGATTAACCTTTGGAGCCAACTCAATTCAAGATGGCTGCCACACTCAAATGACATTAGCAAACATATAAATGGCTGTAAGTCAGTTAATTTTACAGATATTAAAACTTGGTGTGGCAGTAGCTGGGAGTTAACAACTCTTCATACTCTGAACCTGACATCTCATGACTTTTTATTAAAGGTTTGACCAAAATGGCTCCAGCTTTATTGTATCTAACAGCTTCAGTTGTTTTTGCTTTTTTTTTTTAGTGTGGAAGCAGCAGAACACAAAACCATCCCTCCTAAAAATCACACGTTTTTCTTTTCTCTCCCTTGAACTCAATCACAAACCTTGTTCCAGAGCTTGTCTAGTCTGGGGTCATCAAAAGCGTCTCCATCTTTAGTTTCGTGGTCTTTCAGCGAGTTGCTCTCCAGCGACCGCACGTCTCTCTTCCCATCCATCCCGTACTTGGCCAGAATCACTGCAGAACACAACCGTTTCACTTTAAACAAACGCTGCGGTGAATAATCGCGACATCAGCCTCGAAGAACAACAGCAGAGGGTCTCATGAGAGGGGGGGGGAGCAGGAGAATATAAAGTGAGTCAAACACACATATGAATTATTTACCCCGGCTTTAAAACCCTGGAGATTACCTCATTAATCCCACAGAAAGCCTCTGCACATGTTAAAGAGAGCAGCTGAGTGAAGAGCATCCCTAATAAAGGCCAACAAGTCATTCAAACAAACTCATGCTTCTTTCATGAAGTAAGAAGTAGTTTCGGTCACAACACTTCCAAAAATACTGAATTTTTCAGGAGTTGAGAAGAACATTTCTTTATATGTTGGCTCATTTAACAGAACAGCTTACACAACCCAAAATAAAAGAGAGAAAAGATGGGCTACACATTCTTTGGTTTACTGGACATTTAATTCAAATATGTCTGATATTTCTGCAGTTTATAAAGTTGGACTTTGTTCTAAAAAAAACCCCTTTTCTTAATATTCTGTCCCAGATGAGGCTGGACGTGTTCTCATTTAACTCATTGTAGATTGTTTCAAACAAAAAGAGAAACAGACATTAAAACGAAGTTTGTTTTATAGCTCAACTAATTTATAACAAGCAGAGATTCTGAATTAATCTCCTGGTGAGAAACAGATGAATAAAATGTTATATGAGGAACAGAAATAACAGGAAAAAAGGAAATGAAATTAACCAAGATGAAGAATATTTTTTTCAAGTTATTTCAAGTTCTCAAAAGTTTTAACACCTCTGAGTAGCCATCCATCCATTTTCTTTACCCCCTTCTCCTTTCGGGGTTATGGGGAGCTGGTGATTATCTCCAGCAGTCACTGTGTGAGACACGGGGGACACCTGGACAGGTCGCAAGTCCATCACAGGACACTTTGAGTAGCCAGTGATCCTGAAGTCAGTATCTCATTGGACAAACGGCTCTCTTGAGTCTGGGAACGTTTGCGGGGGTTCTCAGTTTATTGTGCGAGTTACAACATCTCACTATCTTGTCGCTTGTTTTTTTGAACGCGTTTCCAAAAAAAGTGTAAGACAATTCTTTTACCAAAACAGCCGTTGCAGGCATTTCCATCCTGACTCAAGAAGGTTAAAGATGTACTCTGACCCCGGCACGGGAGCGCTCCTCTGACAGAAAACATCCAAGGTCTAAAAACCACACTGATGAACTACAGTAATTATTAAAAAAACTCGTCCCAATCTGCTCATCTTTATTTCTAAAGTGTACTCCAGCAGATTAAAGGTACTCAGTGCAAAGTCAGGAAGACCAGACAGAAAAAAACTTGACTGGATGTCAGATACCACGTGTGTCTGGTTACCTACAGAGTGACTGAAAATAAATCAAACGTTAAATTTACCGTCCATATTTGTTCACCTACACAAACTACGGTCAGTCTACTGTAGGTCAATCACATGACTCCAGCTTAGATGGTGGATTCAGTCAAGTTCTTTGTTTACATTGAGCGTGGACCCACATTTCATAATCGCATTCAGCATATCTGAACAACTACTGGAGGGAACTCTTTCAAACGGCATCATTTAACGTAGTTCCTTCTGTTTGATTTCATAGTTTGTAAAGAGGACCTTTAAATCCTAGATACCAACGGCTGTCGGTAGATACAAAGCGAGGTGAGGCAGGTATGATGTGGGTGGAGTCGAGCAATAAAAAAAATAAATGTGCGAGAGCTAGAGTACAGTTTTGCGAGCAGTTTTCGAAAACTGGCCGTTCACAACACGGCCGCTCGGCACAGAATCCGGTGAGACTGCAACAGAAGGTTTGCATTTTTTCTGTCAATTTTCTTACAATTTTGAGTCACCAACTCAAATTAAACAGTCGTATCCAAGAAAGCTGCTACAACAACATGCATTGTTTTGGTCTGTGGGAGGAAGCTAGTTCCATGCATGCATGGGGAGAACATGCAAACACAGCCACAAGCTGAACCTGTGACCTTTTTGCTGCAAGGCGACAGTGCTAACTAAATAAAAAGCCATGCATGTGGATCACCTATTCTTCCTGTGCTAGTGAGAAACATGCAGTCATCAAACAAAATTAAATCACTTTTAATTTAAGGGTCAGACGAACACCCACTGCTGAAGGCGTCTAATTTCTAAAGGAGTATTTGGCCGGAGCGAACGGAGTCTTTCAGAGATGGTGAGGCGTCTTGTTTTTGAACAGCTTTCAGTCTGATCAAACTTCTGTTAGTGCTGCTAGAACAAAGAGGGCATCCTGCTGCTGTTCACAGACTCGTGTGGGTGTCTGGCTGACTGCCTGCAGCTACAGAGGTGAACAGATTGTAAAACAGCTCCGGATTTCATCACGAGTTGATTAAACATTCGATTTGTTTTTTTTTTTTTTTTTGGGCAACATGAGTCTAAATCATTCACAGTTCATGTCCATGCTAAATGAAATGTTAAGCACTATCTAGTATTTGAATAATTAATATAATTAAAGCACATTTACTTTCACACTCTTGTTATAAAAGTTGCAGATTTTTGCTTTTCTGGACTTTAACTTGAATATTTTGCCACGTATTTGGTTTTTCTGCAGCTTATAAAGTTGGACTTTGTTCTAAAGCAACGTTTCTCTCACTATTCTGTCCCAGTATATCATTAATGCAGCTTAATCAGCATCATCTCAGCAGTTAGAAGCCATCAGTTTGAGCTTTTAAACAGAATCGTGATACAAACTATCCAACAAGTTCAACAGCAAAAAATGTTTCACTTTAAATAATCTATCCATTTAATACGATCCATTGTCTGAAATCAAGTATGTGAATTTGATCCTTTCTATAGTTTTAAAGCTTTAACCAAAAGAAAGCCATCAGTATTCATTTCATTCCCATTCTGTGCACCGTCACTGAAATAAAACCACATCATCCGTCACAGCAGAGCTCTCTAAAGCTTTAAATGGCAACACTAATGAATTTTCAGACTTGGCAGAATCTTCACTCTCTTAACCTTTAAACCATCTGATGCAGCCCTCAATAAAACATGCAGTTAAAAACATTTCTGCTCTATTGTCTGTAAAAATAAGAGAATACAAATTTAACTTCATATTTTCTTGTTTAAATGTACCTAGCTTGCTCTAAGTGATAGTACAACCTTTTAACAGATGTTTTAGTTTGGGAACTACCCAATGTTTTAAGTCATTTTTGTTCATTTATGATCACCGCAGATATACATCGTTAACAGGCAGCATTTCAGAGTTTAAACTTATTTTACAAACTCCAAACGTTAAAGTGAGGACACAGCTCTAACCACTGACTGAACAAGGCTACACACACTGACTCACCATTAAAGTTTCGTCTAAGTTGGGCTTCTTTCTCCCCGTTTTCGTCCAGGCCGTCCACTTTCATTTTTTTCCACTGCAGCTCATCTTTTTCCTGGATCTTTAGGTCACTGTGCAGCTCAGCCTGCCGGACCGGCGACAGCTGCATCTGTCAAAGTGAGATGAGCAGAAAGCACAGAGTCAGTTTGACAGAAACAGAAGGAAAGTTTCCAAAGAGAGGTTTGCTCAGTTGTTGCCATTTTTAATGTCTGAAAAGAGCAACAACAAAGCAACCAGTGGGTGAAGGATATTATCTTTTGTCCTGTTCTGATACCTGGTCAGTTAATTTTAGCTGTTATGATGCCTAAACTTGGTTATATCACTTTTTGTTGTTGTTGTTTTATAGAGTTTAACATTAAAATAATCCAGTCTTGTGCTAATTATTTCATCTATTTTAATCAAAGAGAAAAAGTCACAATTAAGGTGTTTTGCTGGTTCACTCAAAGTATTATTAAAAAATGTAAAAAAACAAAAACGTAAAATAAGACCACCTTTTAAATTCTAAGCTTTTATATATCAGAACAAAACCAGAAATGTAATATAATGTATCACATTGTTGTCTGTTCAACAAAAGCTAAAAAGTAGTATGAAAATTTAAGTATAATTTAATATCTTTAAATGATTGTCTTTTATGACCTTGGCCTCTAGCTCGTTGTAGAGGAGGTTTTTGGCCCGTCGTTTCTAAATTGCTTCAGTTTATTGAAGCTTGTAGGCATTCATTTATGCAGAAATCTCTTAAAAGTCTCGCCATTTATTAACTGGGTTACGTCTGGACTTTGACTGCGTCTTTACAAACCTGATGATTCTTTTCTTTTTCATCTGTTACCTTACAGATGTGATCATGAACTTGGAAATATTGTAATCTTGCACAACCCAGTTTGGGTCAAGTTTCAGCTGCTGAACAGTTAATATAACTTCCTTGTGTCCTCATATGGGGACGCTGATTTCCCTGCATCATAATGTTTTATTCAGTTCAACTTAGAGCTATTATCTTTAACGTTCTTTTATTGTCTTTTTTCCCATTTTTAACTTTAATGCTTATTTTTAATGTCTACAGGGTCCCGTTAATCCGAATGGTAAGAGGAAATACATGCTAAAATAAAGCTGAGGTCTCAGGAGGACACAGAAGAGTTCACAATGTCCAGGTCCTGCAGCTGCACAAAAAGCCCAAATCATCAACCTTCCACCACCATGCTTAACAACTGGCAAGAGACATTTCTACTGACATGTTAGTTTCTCCTGTTCACATGTTGCATAATTTAATTTAGGAGATGAGACGTTTTTGTGGCAACTCTTTCAAACAAGCGTTTTCAGTCTAACTTTTAATTAATCATAACAAAGTTTACCATAATAACTTAGGCCTGTAGAGTCTGAGATATAACTCTTGTGTCTCTGAGCACTGTATGGTCTGACCTTGGGGTGAGCTGTTGATAGATCTGTGATGATTATGGAGATGCTAACCCCTGCTAATCCTTACACATAATTTATTCAGACATTTTTGGTGTTTTACCATCAAAATGCAGAACACAATTTCGCCCCTCATTGCACTCAACAACCTCGCGCTGCTACTAATAGTTTAAGATAAAAAAAACAACTTGCTGTCATACGTACCCGTTTAGCTTTCTCCCACACCTGGTTGAGCTTAGCTACCCTAAACTCCACCGTTTGCTCATCACTGCCGCTCCGTTTAGGCTCGTTGACGTCCCGGGAGTACTTTCCTCCCGCCAGAACACCAACGCCGAGGCACAGAGCCAAAACTAAACACTGCAGCCTCATCCTGGAATTAGCTTACACGCTAACTGAGCTGAGGAGTTTTTATTTTGTTTAAATGGCTAAAATTGGAGCTACGCGATACAGCAAACGCTTTGTTATTGTAGCTCGCTGGAGCGCCGAGTGTCACGTGATCGAACGGAGGTGGAATTTTTCTAGTTACGTGCATTCTGGGATATGTAGTTCCACATCTTAGAACTGTTCGTGTCACTGAAGCGGATACGCCGTTTCCTGGACTACAAATCTAGGAATGCCCCGCTGCGCGGTTACCTAGCAACCAAACTTGCCAACGTTGTTAGCGAATAGGAAGCCTCCACGCGCTTAAATGCCATTCTCATCCTCTCATCTGCCGATCTTCAGACGGGCTCGTTGTCCGTTATAACAAGTTAGAAGGAAAGTTTTCTTAATCCAATAATGACATTAATGTATGCTTTAAAAGAGCAAACAATGCAAAAATGTAAGCGAAAACACAAGAAACACAAACATGTTTACTGTGTGCCATAATTTAACAAAATTATGACACAACATTTACAAAACTGTAGACTAAAAATATGTCAGCCTTATATCAGCTTTCTGTGTAACTATAAAAATGAAGGCTTATACTCTATTTACATAATATATTTTCTTATATAATAAAATAAGTCTAAACAATTCCAAAGTTAATGTGGGTTTTGTGTTCAGCCATTCTGCAAAAATGATATTTTCACTACACAATCAGAAGTAACAACAAAGAATACTTTTATGCCATATTTCAAAACACTTTTTTTGAATAAATAAAGAAACAGAGAGAACTTTTCTGACAAAAAATGGTTTATTTTGATCCACCATAAACAATGAAATTAGCTGATTAGCTGTGGTGGCCATCTTGAATCGGACTGACTCCGAAAGGTAATCAGTTGTAGACGTACATTGCTTTGAGGTTTTCATTAAAATCCCTCCTGTGATATTTTACTAACACAACAAAATTAACTCACACACACATACACAAACATGGACAAAAACATGATCGCCCTTTTGCCTTTGCAGTGACCTATTATAAATACTAGCTAGGCAGATGAATAAATAAATATTCTCACTATTTGAAGTTCATTCGCTGCTCAGCAACACTTCACTGGAGTTCACTTTGACCTGTCCTGTGGGAGACAAACAGGACAACTTTTGTCTAAAGAATAATTTTCTCTGTGTGAAAAACACTTAATGATTTTCTGACTCACTGCTCAACTTTATGACACACGGTTAACTGCAGTGTCTGCATCATCAGGCTTCAGGTAGATTACTTTAATGGTTGAATATCTGGTAATTAAACCACTTTTTACAGCACTAAAAACAGAAGAAGAAACTGTGTAAGTATCTTTCAGATTTGGCTTAAATGGCAGACGAGTAAAGTTTGAGATTTTGGATTCACAATTTTGTATTTATGTTCAGGTTAATGATTGTTTAATTAAAGTTCTTTGGCACATAAAAATGTTTCCAGTGTTTTAACAAAGAAACTTTAAGAACGAAGAAAAGACAACCCAACAAAAACCTTGTTCTATAGAGCTCCAAATGCAATACACATATCAATGATTGACAGTATTCATTCAGTATTCATCCAAGACAAATGGGGTAATTAGATTTACCGAGAGACAAAATGAGAGAAAAATTGTTTATTATTAATTCAGTGAACTGGCCATCTTAATAAAATAGTTTATACAGCATCCATGATCCATGCCTACACTACAATACTGGGCTAAACTCAGTTAAAGTTTATTAAACTGGGACAGAATGGGGTAAAAAAAAAAGACAGACAGGCAGGTAGAAATGTGTTTTATTGTTTTGCTCTGCTTTGATAGAATTGTTGTTGAACTTTGGGACTGATAAATTTAATACAGCTGAAAGTGAACTGAACTGAAGTGTGTGTGAGAGAACGAGAAGATGAATAATGGGCTTGTGGGAGAGGATTAGGCAGCAATTCACTTAAATCACTCAACAACGGACTAAAACAAATTACACAATCTTTTTAAGTGGTTTGAAATCAGCAATTTACCATTTTCTATAGACTTCCTCCATATGTACTTGATAGAGAAATCTCATTGCTGCTATTATAAAGTATGTAACCCGATAATAAATTGTTTAAAGACAATAAATGCCACCAAGAGGCAACCCTATTCATTCATCTGAAAAATGTTTTTATTTGGATTTAGTAAAACCTGAAAGTAGAGCAGACTGAAAGCTGAAATAAAATAATTACAAAGCAACAAAGAGAAAGAGGAGCTCTTCTGTCCATGAAATCTGAATGGTGTTTATTTCTGAGAAAAAACGATTTCAGGTAACATTTTTTCCTTTTTTTTTCTGTTGATGGAAAAATCTGAGGCTACGTTCCTGCTTCATTTTATCCCTTATTTTGCCAACACTCGGTTTTAATAGACATGTATTTCTTCGTGAATTTCCTCTTTATTTGAAAAGCCAAATTCGGTTGAAATTATTAAGATCCGGCTGCCAAAATCCTGCCCTATCATCCATTATCCAGGCTGGTGTTCATTTGCACACGTGGATCATTTTAAACGGGACTTATCTAAACTTTCCTGACCTTTCTTTGCCTCTGAAACTCATTTCTTTCCAGCCTTTGTTTTTGTTATCTCTATTTACTGATTTCCCGCGAAACAAGTTTCAGCTTTAATGAGCAGCAGCATTCACCAGAGATCTCCAAATGATGGAGCCGAGCCTAATGAATGTGTCTGTCTGCCCGCGAGGACAGCCAACGAGCCCGAAAGGTCACCGTAACCTTGTCAAAGTATCTGAGAGCTGGTCAGGAGACAGAACATTTCGAGTCCCGCAGCAGCAGTTTTAGATTCTGGCACACGTGCAGTTTACATGCAGATCACATTAAAGAAAGAAGAAACGTTAAAGTGTTTGAATTCTCTCATCTTGATATTTAACTAACAGGTTTCTGTCCATAACACTCTGCTTAAGGGATAGACATAAAACAACCCTTTTTATATACCCTATATGTACTCAGGATGTGCTGTAAGAGAATAAATAACTTCTTATAAAGTTTAAACTTTAGTGTAAATAGAAGTATGAGCAATTCTGTTTCTCACTGTTCTTCACAGCAGATCTGTCTGTGCTTCTTTATTGTCATGTTAACGTCATTTAATGCTCTGTAAGGATTAAAACTTGAATTTGTTGGAAGGAGATGAGGTTCAGATAGTACAAAGGGAGTTGGAATAAAAAAATCCAAAGAACTCCAATACTAATGAGAGGAAACTAGGTGCCATTTTTGATCAGAATACGTCTTTTAACTCCCACTTTAAAAATGTCAGCAGCACCTCTGCAATATTACTAAACTTAGAAACATTTTGTCCCAAAATGATGCAAAAGAAAAAAAACTGGTTTAAGCATTTACAGTATCACTTCTAGTCTGAACTATTGTATTTTTTAATTACCTGGGTGTCTAAAACACTCTCCAAAAAGTCTTCAGTTGATTCAAAATGCTCAGAGGGGAATTTAAAATCTTCTAACGTCCAAGCTCCATCGTATATAAAACATCTTATTGTTCCATATGTTCCTAACAGAGCAGTTTGCTCTCAGTCTGCAGGTTTACTTGTGGTTCCTAGAGTTTCTAAAAGTAGAACAGGAGGCAGAGCTTTCAGTTCTCCTCTCTTGTTGAACCAACTTCCAGTTTCTGTCTGAGGCTGACATCCTGTCTTCTTTAAGACCAGACTTAAGACTTTCCTTTATGATAAATCCTATAGTTAGGGTTGACTTGGGTTTCCTGAGCTCTCCCTTAGTTCTGCTGCTATAGGCTTAGACTGCTGGAGGACAAACTAACCGCATTTCCTCACTCTGCTGTATTTATTTGCTCAACTTTTATGCTTGTATTGTCAATTTTTGCTGTCACAAACACTGTGTTTTCTGCTTGTCTTCTCATAGGTACTACATCTGGACCAGTCATTCTGTGTTTGTCTGTGTCTCTTTCCTGTCCTCTCAAACCCCAGCCGGTCGACGCTCATCCTGAACCTGGTTCTGCTGGAGGTTTCTTCTTTTTAAATGGGAGTAATTTCTTTCCACTGTCACCTCTGAATAGTGGATTGTACTAAAGAAAGATTCAACACAATCTGCTGGCTTTCTTAGATATATAACTTTTTACTAATTGGCATTTCTTAATGTGCTGCATGTGATTGTATTGTAATATAATTGGATTTAATTAAACATTATTGCATTCATTTTGAACTGAACTTGACCTTGTTATTTTTATTGTGAATTGCCTTGGGATGACTTTTGTTGTGAATCAGCACTATATATTAAACAGAAGTGAACTGAATCTAAACAATTTCTATGGTATTTTGTGTTTTTTTGGTTGTAATTAACAGTGTGTTATCAAATTTCTGAAATAATAATGAGGACTCAAAACCTTAAACAAGTCAAAACTGTCTTTTGTGGTGATTTATTACAAAACTGCTAACAATGGACACAGGTTCATACAGAGTGCAAAGGTCTGATGAAGTCGTGACATTGTCAACAAAACAGGAGACATTTATTCATTCTACAGCCCATGATCAGTACACAGTAACCCTCATAACCCAATCTGCTTCAGCCTCACTGTCCCGGATAGTTACATAAATAAAAATAAAAAATACCATCATCCTGGCCATAACATATCAAAAACCACATGTTCGAATGGCCTTTGATAGTGAATGATGTGACAATAAAATCAAAACACATAATTTATGGCAACGAAGTGAAGAAAACACTGAACAAACTAGGCCCCAGTGAAGCTACAGCTCACAGGTTAGCCTACTATGAATTTTATTTAAACACTGCTTCCCATCGCTGGTCCTTGAGTCCTACTGTCTTACATATATTTTATGTCTTTGATGCTGACCTGAATGAAAATAAATGAATTCCATAGTTTGTCATTAAGTTTATCCTGTTAATGAACCATGAATTTAAAGTAGGTTTGTAAAACCAGGTGAAACACCTAAAACATGGAGGGTGGTATGCTCAAGAAACAGTTGGAAAAACTGATATAAACCAGGTTTGAAGCCACTGTCCTTTTCTTTTTAAGTTGTTTAGCTAAGACACAAAAAGGGAAGGACACAAGAAAGAAAAAGCAAGCAAAAAAAAAAATTAAATAGCATGTGTTTCATCAGGAGAACTTGTTGTTCTGTGGGTGTTAGGAGAGTCATAATGAAATAAGAGAGACATATTCAATCACTGACCTTGAACAAACACAGTCATTAAGACCAAGTGATTGCAATACACTGGCTTCGATTATCTTATTATTCGTGCTAATGCAATTGGAGGGAACAACAAGAGCAGAAATCACATTAACTTAGAGTCAATGCTGACTCAGATGAGCTCCTCATTTATGAAACTCCTCAAAATATCCCAAAAGCTATTTCACAGAAATTTAAATAGTGAACGGAAAGGTTTTAACATGCCATAAAAACAGCAGTTCCATTACATTTGGGAACATTTTACAGGTAAAATAATTCACCAACTTAACTTAAGTAGATTGTCCAATCTGTTAGTTGTGGCTTCTGACATTACTGATGGAGATATTAACCTGAAATGTCAGCGTGGAATGGAGGTTTTTCTCTCAACCAATTATACTCAATTTTTGAGGCTCTTAAAGATACTCATTACAATGTCACAAAGATAAAAAAAAATGATGAAGTAAAAAACTAAATCTGAGTAATTTTCTTCTCAGGTCAGTGGGTAATATGTCCTTGTGATCGGCGGCCATGTACCACATGTTTGTTTACAGATGGAAACAGCCGAAGTGACTAAAATTAGGTCAACAATGGGACGCCCATGGAAAAGTCATTTGGGATCATCATTACATTGCTCAATTAAACAATGACAATGACAGATATGGCATAAAAGTATTCAGACTCCCATTCCTGCTTGTGTAAAGTCAAGTCTGAAGTTGGATGTACTTCAACAGCAAAAGCTATAAATGATGTACACAAAAGATAAGAAATGCCAAGATTCTAGTCCCTGGCCATCCCTCATCTTGCCTAATCCAATCTAACAAGCAACTCATAAGCAGCTTCCATCACCGACAGACCATTCAACTTATAAACAATCTGAATGTTAGACTAAGCTAAACTTCTACCATCATAGTAGAAGTTTAGTTCAGTTCAGTTCAGTCTAATTATATAGCGCCAAGTCACAACAGTAGTTGTCTCAGGTTTAGCAAAGCTATGTGTTTGAATGTCAAGCTCTGTCTTTACAGAGCTCCACCGCCATGCTTGATCCCTGAGATTTATTTCTCCACAGTTGTTTTACTCGTCGTTTCTCTTTTCTTTTGCATTTAGTGGCAGATTCTTTTTTACACTTCCACCTAAACCAGGGGTGTCAAACTCCGTTCCTCGGGGGGCCACTCTCCTGCATGTTTTAGATGTGTTCTTGCTTTAAAACATCTGGTTTAAATGGATGACTTGTTGCCATGCTCCTGGAAAACTTGATGATTTGGTAAGGAGGTAATTAAACCGTCTGAATCAGGTGTGTTGGAGCAGAAAAAGCTCCCAGGACAGCGGCCCTCGAGACCTGGAGTTTGACACCCCTGACCTAAACGTTTCTTCCACGCTTGTTGAATTTTGCCATATTTGAGACACAGATGAGCCTAATGTACAGTAGTTCAAGCTCGTGACTCAAACTTCCATGTGCTTTTCAGTGGATTCAACCAAGTGATTTGTTTACATTGAGTGCGTACCTGCATTATAAAATTGCTTATCACTACACGTTCTACTGGAGTAAACTCTTTCAAACTGCACCATTTGATAAAGTTGAGGATGGCCTTTTTATGTTTTATTTTATAGTTGGTGATGAGTACCTTTAAAATGAATTTTTCCAGTGAAGGGTGGTCAGAACTGAATATCAAGCACACAACAAATGGATATGGTTGTTCAGAAATGTGCTGCAGAACATAACCTGCAAATGTTGACAGTTCCAATATATCACCTTTCTGGATTATTTTTTAAATTCCTTTTGGCATCAGATATGTTTTAAGAGTAAGTGAATGTGTTTAACGTGCCTCTAATTGCCTGAGTAACACAGTGCTGCCATTAATGTGTCCTTCTGCAATGCAGTTCACACAGAAGGAAATTACACTTTCCCTCGCAGCAGCAGACACACTTCTCCCTTCGAAGCTGTACTTCGAGTTATATAAAGCGTTTTAAAATGCTTTTAGGATACTGTAAGCTGACAGTAATTATGACAGGAGCAGAAAGGAAGCAAAGTAATGTCATTACGCAGCATGGATATACGTATAAAGGGATATGATATTGTGCAGCCACTTAGCCTTGCTGCTGCCATTTTGTTCCATTGCTAAATAACAGATGAGCAAAAACAAACAAACAAATTGTGCCATTAGTGTTTCCCCAAAAGTAATGGCAAATGATCCTTTCTTTCTGGCTTGTATCAGCTCTCACAAGACAGAGATTTTTCCAGAATATTTTGCAGGGTGAGGTAACTATAGGAACAGCACAATAATCAACCTGTTCTCACTTTCACATGATCACCTACTAACAGTTGGACAGGAGCATTTGGCAGTCTTTTAACATTCAGTTTTAGACATTAACAACATAAAAAAAATGATAATTTCAAAGTTCTGAAATCCATCACTGTGAAAAATTCCTGCAAAGCTTTCTGTAACAAAATGATTAAAAATTAATGTGTTCTGAGATGCCTAATTAACTGTTTCCATGTGCTTTTTTTTTATTAATGAACCTTAAATAAAGTATATTTGCAGTTTTCAAATTAACACCTCTAGCACCAATTAAAGGTGTGGAACAGCTCTCACCTGACTACCAGGAATAAGGTCTGTGGTAATTAGAACTTTAAATTTCCAGTTGTGGTCTTAATGTTCCTTTTTTAAATAAATAACTTGGAAAGTTCACATTTTGATCAATGACATCACCTGAAAGCAGCAGAACAATGTTAAATACAGTGCAAGCGTCAGTTTATGGCACAGTTGTAGCTTTTAGTTCATCATAACCTAAACTTCTCCATCCACAGGTGCCTATGAGAGGTGAGATACACACTAATTACTTCTATTACTAGAAAAAGTGGTTACCTGTTGTTTAACTGTGTTTGAGTATTCAATACATGTTAAAAAAGCTATAAGTTATAAGGGTTTTTAATGTAAAAGATGCATATACACTCAGTAAATACATTTTTGCAACATTTCTGGTAATTCAGAAAAGAAAACTATTTAGTTTCAGTTAAAGAAAAAGGGCAAACCTATCATTTTTAACTGTCTTATTCTCAGTTTATTTACCAGTAGATTCACCTCCATCGTGGCTGTGATGTTTTTCTAGGAGGCTATAATCTCATGAGCACTTTATCTACAGGCGCAGGTGAAGTGTCACCACTTTTACAGGCTGCATAAAGGTTGGCCGCTCATATTCAAAAAGGTTTCAGAGATCACTTTGAAATTCTTCCATACAACCTTCTGCTGCTGTAGAGCCAAGTCTTCTTCTTCAACATAAATGATTTTTATTTGATAAAATAGTCTTAAAGATTTTTCTCACTCTTTTCTTGTTCTTTCATTTGAAATTAAAAAAGTCCAATAAAACTCAAATCCTCTGCAGCCACAGAGCCCTCCAGCCAATTGTACTTGTGGCACTTGTAGATTTCAGTTGCATGTTCAAAATAATTAAACTGGGAGTCGTTAGTCTCAGCAGTGGGTAAATCCCAGGAGGTCGTGTTCTCCTTCTAGACACTTAGTTTTCGTGACAATGATGGTTGCAAACAAGGCTTTGCTTGATCGAAAGCACATTGTGAGCACATTTTTTAAGCCTTAACGCTTTTTTGTAATTTTTTTTAGTTTGTATGATCATAAAGCCATTTACGTACAGCACAAGATTCCGATTTCCCTTTCTTTTATTTAGCCATGTGGTGTGTGGTGTGTGGTTATTAGCATCGTAATTGGGTACCTGCTGCCTTTCTGAATGTGGATGTGCAAGATGTTTCCAGGCTGCAGTCACTCTATAGTCAAAGACACAAAAGTCCACAGACTATTCTGCAAAGTTTTATACATTTTATTATTCTCATTGAACACTCATGGAGTTCTTTTTCAATGATGAAACACTTTCTTCTATATGAGGTTCACAAACTTATCTTAACTTGTTCCATCTCCATAAAAAAGTCCCCCATTCTGTTACCTCAAAATAAAGTAAAAAAAAAATATTCTCAGTTCAACAGTTTTCTTATACTGACCTGAGACCTGCCAACATGTTTGTTCTTGGTCTTTCAGTGATGCACAGCCTGAACCAAAGGGTTAAAAATTAAAGTATCCCAGGCTTAAACAGGTGAATATAAACTCACCTCCTCTTGTGTAAGACGGCTTGAGTTAAAATTAAATGTGTGATGGCTCTATTGATAGTTCAGGTGAATTTTACAACACCTTCAAATCTATTTGACAAGCAAAATTCAAAGAATGAATACATTCTTGGTCACTCTTTTAGATTTACCTGGTACTTACAGACTACATACCTGGTAAATGCTCATCTCATATTGAGCTGTAACATGTATTGGTACCAAACGTATATAATTCTCACCATTTAAACAAAAAACAAACAAACATTAAAACAGGAAAAACTTGACTCTTTTTCTCGTCCTGCTCTGTAGAGTTTCGATGGGAGCCTTTTGACCTTGAAGATTTAATTTATTCATTGAATAAAACTCTAAATGCTTGTTTGCTCCAGATTCAGGGCATGAAGATGCATGATCAGCAGACCTGGTTGGCAGAGAAGAGAAGCTCAGATTACAGCAAACAGATTGTAAGGGACTTCTTAAAATGCCCCTAAAAGACTCTCTATTAGAACAATTAGTGCTTCTCAGCTTCTTTTTTTTGCTACTAATATCTACAGAAACCATATAATTATGATTTATACAATAAATATTATTGTTAGACAATAATTTTGAGGGGATTGTTATGTAAATAAATCCCAACCCCTTTTTAAAAACTAAATAAAGTAGAGGTTGCAACTTAAGCAAGGTTTATGACAGATAAAATCATTCCTTGAACGTTAGGTTAAGGTTTTAATCAAGGTAAATGACTCGGTCTTGTACAATGAATTATTATAAAGACTGCTGCAGCTGCAAGGTCGAAGTGATCTTGTTACACTGCGCTGTTTAAATGTCACCGTGTGTAGCCAAGCTTTGAGTTCCTCCCGTTTCACTAAACCTAATGAGAACATGATGACTAAAGTTACATTCTGAGCTGCGACCTAGAAAAGATGTGTTGATGTTATGCAGACTGAAGCTCAACCGAGATGCAACAAATAAGCCTCCGGAGGCTTTTTTTCTGTCATTGAAGAATAATTACAGCTCTGGACCTTTCAACAGACATTTTCACACATATGCTTTTGTCCTGAATTTTTATGGTGATTACCTAGAATAGGTGTATGTGAGAACGGGAATTTCAGACTGCATGTTGTGCAGCGCTGACAGCCAACCTGTACAGAAAGCAGGTAATTTCCTAATGAGCAGGTAAGCTTCACGAGAATTTACAGCATCGATCTTTTACTTCCTTAATTTCTTTATTTTATTTATTACTTTCAACACTTCCATTGATTTTACTTCTGAATCCTTCTTATAACAGAAACAAAGCCTCATTTATCGTCTTTAGCCTGCCACGAACAAAAAAAACAAAAACAAAAAAAGAAACATCCTCTCTGCAGATTGCTCTTTATTTGGTGTCCTAATGAGTTCACATGTCAAATTAACCCAAATTAACCCAAATAACTAGATACGTAACTGCATATGCATTAAAATGCTCATTCTCATTTGTATTGCCCACGTTTTAAAAAAAGTCTATGCTAAAACAGCAAATTCAAACAAAAACAAATGTTTAAATAAGTGATTAAATAACTAAGGTCAGCAACAGATCAGTAAGACAGTTAGAAGACAAACAGCGGTTTATTTAACCATAAAAGCAGCAAATACAGAGCTACATCACTATTAATTACCATTACCATTACAGTAATTTGTATGTGTGTTTGTTTTTGTTTGTCTCTATAGTGTAAGCAAAATATCTCATGAACCACTTGACAATTTCAATAAAATCTCAGAAAGTTATCATTCAGTTTACGTCAACAAGTAATTACCATTTAGGGTCAACCCAAATTAAGATCAACCTAATCAACCTTAGAAAACAAAACAAAAAAAGACTATAACTCAGTCAATTTCACAGATATTGAGCTAAAAGTTGGTATGTTAGTAGCTGAAAGTCATCCTCAATACTCTGATCTGATATTGATCACAACAACAGATCACTCAAGTTCTTGCAATATTGCATTAGATCGTACATAACATCATTTATAAGGCTGGACCAAAGCAAAGTAACTCCATCCCTTCTCAGCCTCGGACAATTTTAGTTTGAAACTTTGGCATGAAAGGCAGTGGGTGATATGCATTCCTTCAAGGAAGTCCAGACATTTTCTGTCTTTTCTGAGTGTGTTGAGTGTGAATCTGTTTCCATTCAAAATGTAAGATGTGAGTCTCTTCCTCAACTTCTAAGGGAAAAGTTTAACTTTTTAGTCGTCAAATGTAAAAGAAAGAGCTGCTGTAAAATCACTAAGCAGTTCTTTTGTCTCTTAGTTGTGACAAGAGACAATTTCCACATATTCAAAGAATAATTTTCATCAGACTCCAAAATGTTTGGACATACTTTCAGGTGACACAGAATGGTATCCTGAAGGAAACTATCTGTGGCTGTCTCATAATGTTCCTTCTCTGTACTATTTACGATTTCTGATCGCTCAACCTTCTAAAAATCTATAAATACTGAGCAATTAGTTTCAGTGGCAAAACCTTGCATGAACAGTTTCAGCAGCTATTACTTTGTGCTTCTAGAAAATGAGGAAATTTCTTCTGATTAAAACGTCTGCTGTCTTGTGCAAGATTGCGTGTAAAATGGAGAGAGAGAGTAGTGCATTCAATATTTGTTAAATGTTCTGAGTCTGCTGACCTTTTCCTTCCTCCCTCCCTGAGTCCATGCTTCATTTGATTCAATAAGAGACGTTAATTTTCAAAGCAACCCCTCGCATGGAGATTTATTTCCTGAGGGCGCTGCTTTGTGCGCAGAGAAGGGGACTAACAATACTGATCAGCTGAAAAGAGATGGATGATCCTGAAATGGGAAAGACAAAAGAGGTGGCTAAATAACCTGGTCTTTTGCAGCAAGACTATCTTAAACTGCCCATTTTGAGCGTGGGAGAGGGGAAAATTACAGCAATTTGTACCCTGACATGTTCCTGGATTGTGCAGGTGTCAAGTTTTGTGCCGTGTGTGAGTGAGTATGTATAAGAGTTTACAAAAGGCTGAGATATCCACTGACCAGGGCCAAATGTCTTGACTGCTACGAGCAGAGAGCTAAATTCAGGTTGACACAACAAAGCAAACAGCGACTACAAATGCAGCTTGTCTCTTGCCTCTAAGGAGCAGCTTTGTCCACAGAAATTTATTTTCTGAGTCCTGTGGGGCTGGCTCCCCAGACCTTGGAAGGAAAATCTGGTTTCTCTTGTTACCTCTCAGGTCCTGCTGCTTGTGTTGAACTGAAACTTAAATGGACTCAGGCAGGGAGGTGGTATTCATTTTGAGTTATCAGTGGGTTCCCTTTTAAGGGAGCTTTTTGTAGGGAAAATAGACTCCGCAGGCACACAGCACCTTACAGCATTTTGTTGCCACACCCGCTTTTCCCTCACATGAATCAGATTAAATCCTGGAAACGCAGTTTTGCACTCGAGGATTCAAGATTCCTGGAGGCAGCACATCTTTACTGCCCATCACTGTATATCATGTACACAGTGCTTAACAGAAGTTTGAAACCACTCCTAGTTTCTTTACACTTTGCTTCTAAGGAGCCAAACTTTCTTGTATTTTTTAAAGTTGTTTTGAATAACTTCCTTCAGGCTTTCTTAAGGCTACTCATTTTTTTTCCTCACTCAATTTCAAAGTTTGGTCTATCATCTCATGCAAACTAAATAGTGATGTTCCAATGATTAACACAGTAACCTATAACTTTATGCTGTTTAGTTGTACGTATGAACCAGGTAAAACAGCGTGTACTGTCGACTCATTATGACCACTGACAGGTAAAATAACCATGTTTATCTGTATTCTGTTGAGAATCTTTGCTTTCACATAAATGCTTTTTTTGCAGATTAATCACATTGTCTTCATACGGCATTCCCAGAAATAAACAGTATTGTGCTAAAAGCTGCTCAGGTAGGGGTCAAATAACACAAAAAGGTCTAAAATGTTCACTCTGCCTTCAGACCCCCCGGATACCTCTGATGTAAAACAATTGCCAAATTTTTCATGCCAGTTTGCTCGCTGTGGCAACCCCTGAAAAAGGGAGCAGCTGAAAAATGAAGAAAATTGTATTATAATAGGTATTAATTGACTGTAATTGGATTTAAATCTGGATCTTAATGGATTTATGATTTGGACTGAACTGTATTGAGCTAAAAATTCAGACACACACAAACTACAGGCTCAGCGTATCCTGCTGATGTGACACCCCCAGATATTCCTTAGTAATACCTGATTAGTTAAGTTAGGTTGCAGTGGTAGTAATATTATTGATTAGTGTATAATGTTATTCATTTAAAAGACAAACCAAAACCGACTGGATGCTTTTAACCCCTCCTGAAGGAACTGTGATGGTTACTAATTGTTACAACCCGTCTAGGGGTGGTCAGGTCGCAGCATTGACAATTTAACATCCCTCGCAGAATTCAAAAACAGCCAGCCAATAGATAAATTTTTACAAGATTTATTAACATAAATATTCACCCTTAGTTTCCACCAAAGTCTGGAGTCATAGAACTTCGGAGAGAGCTATGCCAAAATAACAAACAAAACAAGCTATCTTAAATGAAACTAACATCTTACCTACAAAAGTAACAAAACCAAATTACATGTGCTTACCTTCCTAACTTAAGAAACACAGGAGAAAACTGAACCCCAAAACAAAAAGGCCACTCTCCCCTACAAGATAAACTCCACAGAATCAATTTACAAGGTGATACAGTAAATGGCATGACTGGATGAAATGAGCGTGGGATGGAGTGTGGTATGGTGGAGTGCGACGAAGAACCCCCCACACACACACACTGCCAGCTGATCTTCATTGGCATCCTGATATACTCGGCACCTCCGGTGAGCACCAATCAGCTGTCAGCTTCGTCGTCAGGAACCAATCCGAGGTCGGCACCTGCATACTCACATTTGCATATAAAATTATGACAGTCATAACATAATGCAAAACTGTCATTGGGAGCTTTTCTTTTGTTGCTGTTGCTGAAACATAATTATATTATTTTCCATCCTGCTTCTTCTAAAGTAACTAAAAAAAAGTTTTTGATTTTCATGTAATTCTACACAGACAGTAAAAGTTCCAAACATTACATTGCATTTCTGGCAATAAATCTCCTAAATGAGACACACTGAAAGATAAATTAGTCTCTTTGTCTCTGATCCATCCTTTCATACTTCCCACTTTGTCTAATTTATCTAATTACTGCATGTGTTCAGACCTTCTGCTACAAGTCTTCTCATTCATATACAAGCACCGTTCTCATTTTCTGTAGTTCACTTCTGCTCGTCTCGCAGGCATCCACATCCCACATCCACCCCAACACTACTTTCAAGTGTCTCACAAGTACAGACTCAGATGTCCTCTCGCAAACTGCTCCGTTGAGACGAGCGCCAAACTCAGACACAATGTCAGCAGTGCCAGATTCTGCATTAATAATTCAGTATGAATTATGGTAATCAGGCATGCATAAATCCATGGTGAACATTTCCATACCCTCCATTCTTCATCTTAGCAAAATACCGCTGCACAACAGAACAGAATATATTAAATGCATGTGGTGAACATTTGAGATGCTCTGATTGTGAACTGAATTTTAAATGATTACCACCACATTTAGAGAAAATCAAAAAAAAAAAAAAAATCTCAGAACTCTTGAGTGATGAAGCACCAGAACAAACTAATAAACGTCTCATTTTTCCAACAAGATCTTTAATTAAGAACCGGCTCTGTGAGATTTACCTGGAAGTTATTTGCACTTTTGAATAATTCATATTAGTAGCAGTTAGTTATCATAATTGCTCTGCACCAACACAAGCTTCAAATTGTACTTGGCTAAATGCTTATTTTTAAAAACTCCTTAAAGAGAGCTATTGGAGAAAAAAAAGGTAAATCAGGCAAAAAGGCCAAGCTATGTAATAATTACAACAAAGACTGAATAATTGAACAAGCTCTTCAAGCTTGTGCCAACTGCTTGAGGCACCTGTGAGATGTTTTTCTTTTTCTATGGATACATTCAGCAATGCGTGGCACAGTGAAATTTCCAATTATTAGTTCAGTGTTTGCCACAATAAAGATTTCAATGAGCTCTTTGTTTGGTTTTTGGATTTGTGTTTATTCCAGATAAATGACCAAGCACCCGGGGAAAAATTAAATGTGTTTATTGTTTAGGTTATATCCCAGCACAGTGCTACCACACACACAGGACCTTTTATGTTTTTGTGTCATTAAAGCCCTCATTGTATTGCAACGAAGCATCAATCTCATGTGCGGTGGCATATGACTGTATTTTTTCCGACTTGCACATGAGAATGAACACAGACCATGTACCTGCCCTTGGATTCTAAAAAGAGGGGAATAAGAAATGAAAGCCCCAGGTGTCCTGAGGGGCACCTTGGTTCAAGGTAAACAAAAAGACCGGAGCTGTGAAAACTGTGGAGTTTCTCTGGGGAGTCTGTCATTGAGAAACAAAGATGGGGAAGTGGGTAAAGAAGGTGAAAAAACTCACAAGAACTAAGTTTTACGGGAAAAATCATGCATCCCATGCTGCTCAATGATAGCTTGGGATGCTTATTATGGTGTTTCATTTGAAACCAATTTCTGGGCAGATGAAAAAGGCGAAGGGTCATTGGGTTTTTTTTTTTTTGTATCATATATTGCTATTAAACTTCAATCTCAACATGTAGGAGAAAAGAAAATTCCCTGGATATCACAAGGATGAGAGCAAAGTCAGAGCTGGAAGATAAGAGGACAGTATTGTCTTCTCAGAGTGGGTCGTGTTTTTATGTGGCGGGGAGGTTTCCTTCTGAACACGGATCCTTTTTGAAATACTTATCATGCTGCTCAGTGTTGAAGCTGAGCTCAAAGGATTCAGCTTCTGAATTATAAGCTCTGCCGTGCAGTCTAAAAAAACTTACATTTAAAAAACTGAACATTCAGTTTTACTGTTTAAATCTTACAGGTATTTCATTTGGTGTTTGAAATAACCATTTTGATGCTAAAGCGCCAAGAGAATTACATTTTCATTGAATGTGTGTGTGCGTTATTGTAAACGTTAGTGAGGCGGGTCAAAGAGTGTGGAGTACGACTGAAAAAAAAAAATCATTTTAAATTCATAAGCTGTAGGGCCATCTCTGAACATAACGTTAAAAGAAAAAAAAGCTCCAGAGACAACAAGAACAAAGCCATATGAAGGGCAAAAAGCATAAAAAAAACCCAGATCTGGTGACCTTGCAGGTAGACAAGTAAAGACTTCGGACATGTTGAGTATGAGAGTTTTCTCCAGGAAGGAGTCATATTTGTGCATTTTCCTTTTTACATAGAATATATGGTTTAACAGTTTTAAAGGTGCACTCTGATAACATTATACACTCAGAGGTTCTTGTCATGAAAGATGACATTCTGTCTGTTAAAAAGGTTGGTGCTATATTTACGGCTTTGAAGGAAGAAAATGAACCCTAATGTAAATTATTGCTACAGCTCTCATTCACTTAAACAGAAGGCTGAACTCTAGAGAGAAAATGTGCTCCAGTTTATGTGTTTATAGCGTAATTAAATGGAAAGAAACACTGCACGCCATCATGATCTCATAATGTGTAAAATGAACATAAATCTGTCAAACTGCTCCATGTGGTGAGGACATGTTTAGGGTTTAAATGACATCCAAGTAACACAAGGCACTTTCACAAAACAGATCCGTGAAATGGCTGCAAGGAGAGCTTTAAGTCTCCTCTGACCGTTCATAAATCATTAATCAATCTGGACACATCCCGCATAAATGTGAGCTTTCAGAAAGAAAGCCACAATTTTTTAATGATGCAGAGTAGAGTAGGTGGTGGTCAGGAGCCGTTAAGGTCAAACCTTGAAAATAACCTTAAGCATACATGCAGATAAATTTGTTAGTAGCCTTTCACAGAGAAAGACAAGAAAACAGCCTTATTTACGTGCCTGACCAAAAAGCTCCAGTTTTTTTTTTCTAATCAGTTCCTAAAACTTCTCCCAGAAACTTTAGGGTTTATCAGGAAACATGTTTTTTGTATATTAATGTCATGAAATGAGCCCTTCCATGAAACCCAACGAGATTCAAAACACTATTTATAGTGCAATCAGAAAATGATGTTAAATAGATAAATGAATAAATGTCAAACATTCCTAGAAGCAATGCTTATCAATCTGTGCCTTTCATGCCAGAGTTTTAGACTAAGATTTGACAGGTTTGTAGCTGTTTAGGTCAAACTTTAAAAATAACCTCATGAGCGATCTCATGCAATGCTGCGAGGTGTCACGACTGTGACTGTGGCAGCCGTTCATCACGTGTAGAGGCACAATAAATGTTGATTTTCTGCAAGTTTCTTTGAACTCCATCCAGTGGTTCATGAGATAATTTCGTGACTCACTCGCTCACTCACAGACACGGGGCAAAAACATTATCGTGTGTCGATAATAAGCATGTCCGCACACCTAACATGTGTGTTTTTGGACAGTTGAAAAAGACCGGCGAACTCTGAGAAAATTCACAAAGGCTCGAGTAAACTTAAAAGAATTCCCACAGAAGAGCCCCAGCTGAGATCTGAACCTTTATGCTGTGATTCAGCAGAGCTAACCGGAGCTCCATTAAATATGAAACTTAAACAGATACTGCTGCTTTTTAATCTAAATATAAGAAAACAGTCGACCTTTAAACCTGCCAATCCTCTCATCATCCTTATAGTATTTGTGTCGGGGCTTAGAAGTGTGCACTATCATCTTCCCAACATCCAGGCTGGAGAAGGTAGCAGGAACATTGTGAAAAATCAGTTTTGATTGTCAGATTGTCAGAGTGTGTTCAGAGCCGCTCACAAAGATCGCACACTAAACCTTGTTTCTCTTTTGTGAGCTGCTCAGTGTGACAAATACAAGCCGATGTTCAGCGAGAAGTGTGTGCCCACATACCATACTGGAACATACAGTAATGATAGACAACAAGCCAATATCCAGCCCACGCTTGTGTCAATTTGCATGTTCTCTAGATAAATCTCTGCAAAAATGCCCGCTGAGCACAACTTACACAGAACTGAAGATCTGCCATTATGTCTTCTGACAGAAATGCTTCAGTTAGCAGAGGAGCTATGCACGGCAAACCGAATGACATAAATGCATCTTGAAGGATCACTCATGTGACTGGTAAAAACAGAAGGATACATTAATTCAACAAAGTAAAAACATCTTTAATGTTATAATTTCTAATGTGACCTTTCCTTATTTCATTGTCTGTAAATTACAGAGTAACTTATTTGACAAATTCTCCCCTGTTGAACTTTTTAAGTGAGCCATTTGCTTTAAAACTCTTTAATTGTAGTTTGAGGGTATTGTGAATGCAACATACCTCCTGAACTGTGTGTCATTCTGAGATAATTTCATTGCTCTGGACGTCTGTCTTCGGCTGATTTCATGATGTTGTCTTGCTCATAAATACAAAGCAGCTCTGAAAGCCGAGTGCCTGCCAGCTGTCTTAAACATAAATGTCTTTTTGTGATTTGACGTCCCATTAATGTTTTGTTTCCAAGCAGATGACTGCAGGACAAGTTATCATATTAACTTATTAAAACAAGAGCACAGAAGGTCCAGACTGACTGACTCATCTCTCAGACAGCACAGAACAATGTTTGTAGTATTTTTCTTTCTGCATGTATCACTCCTGCAAATCCTGACTGTAATAAGAAAGAAGCAAAGTGACATTGCACAGCTTTGTTTTGATTGCTATCATATCTGAAATATTTGTAATTCTTAACAAAGGTTTGAGATGAAAACATTTTACCAACCTTGGTATATGTTAGGAGCATTTGTACTATGATTTGTTTAAATGTGCAGAAGAAACAAATGTCAAATTTGTGTCTACAAACCAGTGAGCTTCAGGGTTTGAAGCTCTACAAGCAAATCTGACACATCCATCATCGTTATTTATTCCTTTTTAATACACAAAATACACCTTTGTCCTGTTAGTAAAGAATAGAAGTAAAGAAAAAAACAAGATTGTTTGGAAATAATGGCAGATTAAAGCCTATTAACAGCGTAAAAAAGTAAAGCGTGACTTTGTCTTTACGATAAAACAGATTACTCTTCCATTACTGTGATGTTTACGACAGCAGAGATAAGCCCCGTGTTTGTCATGGTGCTTACACACAATCTCAGCACATTTCTCCACCACATACTGCAGTGCTGGGAGGTTATAAAACTAAGACTATCATAGTATTTTGGTACTGTTAAACAATTTTTATTTATAGCTTTTCAGACTTCCTGTAGTTTCATTCACTGAATAGGTCATTATTCAAACAGAAAGTTGTTTCAAAACTAAGACTTTTCATTCAGGAAACATATTTATCATGATGGTGGGCAGGAGAGACTCTTACTGCTGATACACATAGTCGTTTATTTACAAAATATATACAAATGTGGATGAAGCAGGAGATGTTGAGGTAGATTCACTGAAAGGAGAGAAGTGTTAGTCCTTGATCTAGTAGTTGATAATGTGTCCACAGGTATTTGTGCAGGAATAAGTAGTCCACCTCATTCTTGGTTTCCTTTTAAGGTTTGAGGAGAGAACAAAGAAAAGATCTGTATGTCCGAGGAGATGAAGAAAGACGAATCTCAGAGTGAGCAGGCAGGTAAGTGTCCAAAGGTGTTTGTTTCTTCGTCCGTTTGTAGGTGAGGATCTGCGTAGGAGGAGATCAGATGTGAACGAGAAGATTCGTGAACTCATGAGAACTTGGAGCCAGCCTTCAGGAGAACTGGCAAAAGGCAAGAAACTGCAGGTAAATATATTCAAAAAACAAAAACAAAAACTCTTTTTCTCTGAGAAACTCCAGGAATGAAAACATAAACCACTATAACCACCAAGGTGACAGTTCAGTCAGGCACAGACTGATGGTCTGAGCAGACCTTAAAAAGGTGGAGCTGATGAGGACGATCGGACACCGGTGTGAGTCGCTGGCAGGAAGTGAGTTCGCAACGCAGCTCAGCCACTCGGCTTACCCACAGTTCCACCTGGAGAGGAAGAAAAAAGGGGAAAAAAGGAGGGAAGAGAAAGCTTGGAATAGACAGGAATCTTAACAACGTCATTAAAGTTTGATTATTTTGGTTTGATATACACTGATGCAAAGTCCCCCTAAAAAATGCATATAACAGCTGGCTCATCTTTGCTGTCATGCAACAAATAATGTGTGTGCAAAATAACAGGCAGAATAACATTTTTAACATTTTTATAATAAAGAAATGTTCTTTTTTTGTTTATTAGCAAAGTGTATATTTATGTTTAAGTGTGTTTAATGTAGTAGATTATGACTGTGTTTAAGATAAAAGCAATAAATAAATAGAAATGTAGTTGAATTCATAGTTTGTACACTGTTGGATTTACTGATAAGATTGTACTGGTTATATGTGATAAAAACAGACAATATTCAAAAGACTTTGTTGGGATTTTTGCATCCTGGTCAAGTCTTAACAAAAAGCTGTACTCTTCAACCAATTTCCTATTTTAATAAAAATTCTCGTAAAATAAAATGAAAACCACGGATTGATTGAAAGTCTAACTTTGATGTTGGTTTATTTTTTACAGCCCTAAAGAAAATGTTCCCACCTGTGACTTATTCTGTCATCAGAGAACAATTTGTGACAAAAAAAAAAAAAAAAAAAGCTGAATTGCATCACTAAATGCAAAGTGACTGTATTATAAAGAGACAGGAAAGGTGAGAGGAAGGTAAAAGACAGAATAAAAAAGATTGAACATTTTGCCCACACTGATTAAACACAGAGTTTGTGCCAGGAGGTTATTTTTTATGCTGATGAATGAATTTTTTTGACACAGGGTTGTACATCTTGAAATCTATCTTTTGTTGTTCTGCTAATAAAAAAAAGATGATTTGATACTTTTAAGATATGGGGATAAAAATCTGTCTTTTTTTAATCTTTAAATGATTTAACACGGCAAACAAATTTACTTCTCTAGATAAAGAGCTTTAATTTTTCTTCTCCTCCCTTCTGTTCAGATATGTTTGCACAGTATAGACTGACCTGGTTATAAATATGCATCGATTCATCCTGATGTCCTTCATCTCGATAAGTGTTTACAACCTGGTGATGACCATATGCTGCCTGAAGTGATTTATATTCTCAGTAAATGATGAAACAAAAGCACAAAACCTCAGCAGCCTCATTGCAATACTGAACAAAAGGAAATCTCATTACCACCTTATTAAGCCACATAATACAACAAAGTCCAAATTCACAACAAACTCATTCCCAATCATTACAAAGAGCGCTGCCTCTGAGAAATGTTTTCCCTGAACCCACCACGCCATGCTTTGATTGAACGGTTAAATGGTCTCATTTGGAGGTTAATAATTGTGTTAATCAGGATTAGAAGTCTCGGCAAAACCTGATAAATCTTCAGCTCTTAATTTTTGAAAGCTTTTGCTAGTCACAAGTAGAAATTAATTTTCACTTCTGTAGAAATCAAAAAACGCTGGTTTTGATTTATCTGATTTATGTACCAGAACGGACGTGTTCAAGAGAAGAACAAACAAACCGTCAACAAACTCTTAAAGCAGTAGTTCAGATCTTTTGAAATTACTATCAACTACTATCTTACGTGTTGTAGATACTTTAGCTCTTTAAGTTTAAAAAAATAGAGTTTAAGTCTGAACAGATTAAAACTGACAGAAGTACTAACACCACGTTTTGTAAAAGTACTGTGGGAAAAGTTTTGTTGACCATATTTGTACAATTTAATTCTCAAAAACTACACAAATTTGAATTTTTGGAGAGAAAATCACTCAAACTTCTATTTTTTTAGAATTAACGGTAGAAAAATCAGCTGATTATGTCATGAATTTAAGTATTTGAGTTTATTTTGTTTTATGTTTCTTTAATTCTGTGTTATTTCTTGTTCATCTTGTGTTTAGTTAAGTTCTTGTGTCGTTTGGCTTTCTGTGTTTTCCCTGCGTCACCACTCACCTGTCCTCTGCTCAGTAATTTTCCGGTCTGCCGGCCACGCCCACCTCACCTGTTCCTTGTCATGTTTCCAGCTGTCACTCATTTTCCTCTCACCCTCAGTCTCTGTTCTTTCATTCCTTTCCTTTCTGTCTGTTGTTCTAAGTCCACGCTCCTGTACTGTTTTCCACGCCATGGAAGTTTTTGTAATCTTGTTTTTCCGCTGCCGCGTCAGCCTTTGTTTTCTTTTTCTCTTTTTGTTAATAAATTAATTTTAGTTTTTACTTTGAGTCTGCTTTCTGGGTTCACCACGCTCCATCATAACTAACTTATTTCACATAAAGTTGTTTTATTTTCATTTCACAACAGAAGATGATTGATTTCTAAAACTCTCTTTTTCAAGAAATGCCAGGTGTTTCATTTTTAGAAATACAACAAAGAGAGAAAAAGAGTTTAGAAAGAGTTTACTTTTATTTTTAATCCTACTAATCTGAGTGTGATGAAACACGGAGGAACCTCTAAGAAAACTCCCATCTGGATTATGGGATGTCAAACTTATGATGGACAAGTGAAAAAGATGCACATTGATTAAACTCAATGCGGCAGAAGCAGTAATAGACACAATTTTTCATCCTTGTCACAATCTAGCACATTACTCACGAGGCTTATCAGTCAACAGTTTTGTCAGCGCAATATGCTGGTGAAGGCTGGCTACCACCTCAAACAAAGATAAGAATCCAGCTGCAAAGATCTGGAAATCAGACTTATCTCCAGCTCCATACCCTCAGGACCTGTTTTCACTTTTAGCTTCAGACCAAAAGCAGATGATACATGTGATTTGACGAGAGGCAGTTTTAACACATCATCTTGCTCCAACTGAAGAGCCACAAAAGGCTCTCTTTGCTCCCAGAGATCTGTAAACAGGCTGATGGATAAAATTTGAGGTGAACCCCTTTAATACTGGCCTTGTTGGAAATGTTTTGATAGCTCAGAGACAGAATTATCTTTATTGGCAGCTGCAGAAGGCAAAAGACGTTCCTGTCTGTGTGTGAGTTTGTTTGTAGATTTAGAAAAATGTCTCATGAACTACTGGGCAAATTTTAATCAAACTCTCAGAAATCATTAATTGAATGTTCATCTACAACTAATTAACTTTTGGAGTTAACATAATCAAAGATGGCTGCCACAACTAAGCAAACGTATCAAACAAAAATGACTCTAACTCAGTCCGTTTTCCTGATACTGAACTAAACTTTGATATGGTAGAGGTTGGGAGTTATCCCCATCACATACTTTGAGAAGAAAGCTACTGTAGTTTTACAACTTTGCATTAATTATTTACTCAACTCTGCCTGTGGGATATCTCATAAACCACTGGATGAATATTGTCATTTACAAGTTGGGCCAAAAAGGGCTATCGCTCTGTCTTTTTCATCATGAGATGATTTTAGTCTAAAACCTCTGCATGAAAAGAAGTAGGCGATATGGTCTTTAATTTCATTAATCTTCACTCAGGTCAGCGAGTGAAATCTGATTGCAGAGCAGCTCTTCCTGCAGCTCTTCTTGTTTACATAAATCCTTGTCAAGAGGACAAAGTTTAATCTTTTTTTGTGGATTTCATTAAAAAATTCACTTGGTGAGATGAAGACGATAGCCGTGTGCACGTATTATTATGATTCTCCTAATATTCTTGAAATGGTAAAGACAAGTTACAAGTTTTTTGTGACTCAGCAATTTATAGTTTATTAGGTGTCTTTGGCATTTATTTGAATGCATATTTCTTGTTTTATACCAGAAAACTGACTTTTCTCTGCATATTGTATGATTAAGAGGGCATAAAGAACGAAGTACACACTGGCTTCTGTCCAAGTCTGAGTTTTATAATTAAATGATTTACATATTTATTACTTCTGCTTCTGTGTATCCCAGAGATTAATGTAATAATGAAGCTGGAATTTGAGGATTAATCAGGAAAAAGTTGACCAAATGGAGCTTAACGTTTGAATTTGGCACTATGATGTGTGTATGCATGTGTGTTTGCAGCGTGGTGCCGTATACTCCTACTAGCCATCTGTACCTGCTGTTCACTTTCTCTAGTTTGTACAGGTAGATCATGGTGGATGATTTTCTTCTTGCCAGCTGACCACGGTTGCCTGGCTGAGCTCATGGTTATGAGTGAGCAACAGTTTCTGCTTTCTGTAAACGCTGTTAATGATGGAGTAAAACACACATTTCCTGTTTGATCCTTAGACAATCTGCAAACTGAACTCCATTTACGCATTAACCTAAAAAAAAAAAAATACTAGCACCATTTGGAGTTGTGTCTTGCAGGGTGAAACGAATCACCAGACAATTGTTGGATTTGTTTTTCTGCCTGTTGGTGTTACACGGTCGGTGTTGAAAGCAGCGACTTTCTGTGTGCAGCTGTAACACTGATGCTAAGAGTGAAGTTGTGTGCAGGAAACCAGAATCGATGAACTGATAAATGACAAACAGTTCAGCGGAGATGAGCAGAACTGAAGAATCAGTCAATAATTTTCTACTGGCTTCTTATTACAAGCAAATATTTTTCACATACAAGAAGCCATGTGAACAACATAACCAGTAATCAAATATTAATAACAAAAGCTCCAAGACGTGTAGTGTATGTCAAGTGAAAACTCTTAAATGCCTGATTTGTTGTCACTAACATTTTGGTCTCATCTGATGAAAATTTCTGAAGGCAGGTTGGAGCAGCTGGTAGATTAAATTAAAGTTATGAAATAAGAATTTGGCTGAGAAATGTTTTATTGAAACACTTTTTTCTTTCGTTTTTGCATTTGCTTCTCCCTCTGCAGCTAACCCAAGGTGGCTGGTTGCTGAAAGGTGATTGTTTTACCTTTAAACATCCCCAAAGAAGGTGGAAATTAATAATTAAAATGAAGAATTACAGGATTTTCAATTTCCTTGAATAAGACACTTTGGTTTGTGGTCATGTTGCTTCAATTTTAACTTATTCAAAAAAAATTGTGCCACAGATTTTCTCTCAGAACAGTCACAGAGTGCTTAAAGGTGTCTCAGTTTAGTTTTTTCTAAATTCTTTAGATCTAGAGCCGTATTTTGACACCTTCTCAAGAGCTCTCCTTATTTCAGAAAACATCTGAGGCTACAGTCATGAATGTTCAGCTGTAAGAAGCACACTAATTACAATTATTCTAAAAACCGATCCAGATCTGTCTATCTTTATTCCAAAAATGTACTGCAGTGGATCAAATCATAAACTTGGGAACCGCTGCTGAGATGGGTACAAAGCAAGTCAGGTGACTACAATGTAAGTGGAGGTGGGCAACAAAAAAATGTGGCCCAGAATGCATGTATGCACAAAAAATAAATGGTGTTTTTCAAAAAGCAGCTGCTAGGCTCACTGGTCAAAAACACTCAACATTCGATGAGACTGCAACTAAAAATTTGAGTTTTTTCTCCCAATTTGGATTCACCAGCTGGTCTCCAGCTCAGTTAAATACAGGCTTTATCACACAACCCACTGAGCACCAGTCAACAAGCCCTGATATTGGTGATTTCATGCTCAAACGGTCTGACCATCAATATTTTCATCAATTTTTTATTTAGCTCAGAGTGGATACAACATGAACATGTCACAACACAGATTGCTTTCTTTATTTCGAGTAGGTTCAGTCATTGATTTAATGTTTTATATCAAATGTCTTGGGTGTAAATATGGCATTATGTGAATTAAAAATTGTGCAGGCTTCACAGTCATCTATAAAGTGATGGCAACTCCGTCAGTGACACACTTAGTATAAAAGTGTATAAGCTGCATAAAAAAGACAAAACAGGCTAAAACCAATCAGATCACATCCTGTCAGCTAGAGGTTGATCTCTACTTATATCAAAACTTACTAATTTTAAAGATACATTTGCTCCATTTCTGTCAGTTTGTGTGTGGTGGAAGATTCAAATGCAGGTGAGGCTCCAGAGGCAGGAAGAGAATAAAAATTATATTATTTAAAACAAAAACCAAGGACAACACAAGGCAAGCAGTCCAAAAACATAAACAACAAAGAGACTGGCTGAGCATGACAAGAATGAAAATAAGACTTTCTATGAGGACCTAGACAACTAAATAAATAAAACATGGATCCCATAAAAAACAATGGCAGACCTGAGACTAAATATACACAGAGGGGTGCAATGAGTGAAATATTGCAGATGTGATAAAAAGTAAACTGAAACTTGGTGTTCGGGGATCAGAGAGCAAGACTAAAGGAGCAGTTTTTATGTAACTGTTAATGAAAATGAATTGTTTTTTTTATTTTTTGGTTGTTGTTGTGATGTGAGAATACCTGATGGATGCAGAGTCAATGATTTATAAGCTACAACATGTCCCCTCCCAACTTCATAACTTCAAACTATTGGTCGATGATTAGTTTTAAAGCGAAATATGCAGATAAATAAAAAGTTAATGCTTTGATTTCTAATCTGTTCACATTTGAATGAATTGAAAAATGGTTAAACGGCCTGATTTAATGAATGTTTTTAAATATTTCCTTTTATAAAAATTATTTTATTGAGCCAATTAAAAACTTTGGAAAAATCTTTAGATTTTGTCCACACAGAAATGCAATTTTCCCAAACAATATTTTCATTTGTTGTTTCTAAAAAAATAATTCACAGCTTTTCTATAATTTACAGTAATTCTCACATCTGGCCTGTGGTTTCCTTCTGCTCCTCCTCCTCCTCGTAATTCTTGATGATTTTTAATTGAAGACTATTGTCCTAAATTATACAACTGATATAAACAAACTCAACAAAAGGCTCTCACAGAAAACAGCCTAATAGTCAAATTTCAAGCTCTGAATACTTTATGTCAAATAAAGATATTAGAAAAATAAATGCTTCAGTCCAAACCTGTTTTAAAATCTCATTTTGTTCATCATGAAACTAACTTAATAGTTTGTCAGAGTTAAAATATTGTGGTGACTCTTGCTGTCACTGCCTCATCACAACACTGCTGTACTTCCTTTATTTCCCACTTGACCCATTTTCTCAGCAGCTTCATACGACCTTCATGTAGTGAAGACAAAACACACAGAAAGAAGGAGCTTGATGATGAATCTTTTCCATTGTGGAAAAGATTCATCTTATTTTCACGGTTTCTAGAGGACCACTCCTCTAAGTAAGCGCCTGCAAAAAGAAGATGAGCAGGAAGCAGACAGGAAGGCGTTAATTGAGTGAAAAGGTCAACGTGTGTGACTGTGCTTAGAAATAAAGGGTCACTGACGGGTTAATGAGTGTCTGTCGTACAATCCGATTCCCTGAGAAACTCAGGAGGTCAGAAGCAGCAGAGATTTATCCGTCTAGTCTTAGCGATGAGACAGATACCTCGTTAATCTTGTTAATGCGGGCTGGATGAAAACTTTTTGTGTGGAGTTGGATGAGTGGCACTTCTAAGGACCCATAAAGAACATTGTGAACGCTTCCAGTAGCTATAGATTTTACAGCTCCAAACTGCAGTAACGACTGGGCTGTCACTTTCGAATAAATTAAAAAAATAAATAAAACCACAGGTGGTTCTGTTGACTGACAAGTCATTGTTTCAACAGCAAAACAACAAAACAAACCTATGTGCTGTATGAACACGGTCTCAGTGGTATTGTGTACAAAACATTTCCTACAAGATATTTTAAATGCAAAATAAGAGGAGACATAACGGTAAAATTACAAAAATTTATTCAGACATTTATTGCAAAAAGATGGTTTAATTAACCAATGCCTTTTATAGGTTTAAAATAATTGTTACATGTGAAACCATAGCCCTCACCTGCCTGCATGTTAATTAGGAAGCAACAGCCCGAGGGCTTTTTACCCTGAAAGTTGCACCTCAAGAGACCTCAGGAAGTTAGTGCTGAAATATTCATCACTTCGCGGTGACAGGTTTTATCAGCAATTTATTAAATTATTCACTCAGTCCGTTTACAGTATTCCTTGTGCTGTTGTGTGTTTTATTTTGAAATTATGAATTTCTTAAAGTGTTATGGTTGATTTGTTTCCTGTTCTTGTTTTTTCTCTCCTACCTTCATGCCTTCAGTGTTGTGATTGCTCTCAGTAGACTTATTATGCTGTTCCCATGTCAGTCATCTGGCTATCATGCCCGTGTTCTCCCCTTATGTTCTTTGCTGTGTTTAAGTCATGTCATCCTTTTTACGCTTTGCAAAGCTTTTTAATGCCAATTGCAAAAAAAGGCAAAAGGCGGGCAACAGTGTTTTTATCTGTGTCTGTGTGTAAAGCTGTGTGAGGGTCAGGCAGGTACCAAAGTATCTCATGAACCACAGGACACATTTTAATGAAACTCGCAGAGAGTAATGAATGCACATCTAGATGGCTGTTACAGCCAGATGACCTGAAAAAAAAAATCAGAAATGACTATAACTCAACCAGTTTCACAGATATTGACCTAAAATCTGGTGTATTTGTAGCTGAGAGTCATTCACAACATATACTCCAAGTGTTACTTATTGCACAAAATCTTTGCCTAAAACTTTAGCATTAACTGTTGGAGTCAGTCCTGTTTGTCTGTTATCAAAAATTCATGATGGTTTTAATTAAACTGTCAGAAAGTAATCACTGAATGTACATCTACGTCTACCTTTTGGAATCAGTCCAATGCAAGATGGCCACCACTTCCAGCTGACCTTAAGATACATAAAAATGGCTATAACTCTAATTTTACAGATATTATAATAAAACTGGGTGTATGTGTAGCTGAGAGTCATTCAAAACACACCTTGAGCTTGATATCTCTGTTATTTCTCAACGTAAGACATCTAAAACTGACATGTTATGAGCTAGGCATTCCTTAAAGTAATGCTAGGCCTTCAATTTGTATTTTTTTTGTCATTTTAATTTTTTTTTGGGCAGGTTCGGTGAGCTTTAGGACTGGTCCAAACATACACAGAGTGTGCTGGTGTAGATTCTCAGTCATCCAGGCCATGGTAAATTCAAAAAAAGGTTAAAAAACAAAAACAACTGGACTTCTATTCTGTAGCTGAAGACGTTTCGCTTCTCATCCGAGGAGCTTTCTCAATTCAGAAATAGAGAGTGTGGAGTTGGGCTTTTAAAGC